>NW_020290861.1:0-41846 GCF_003184695.1 Aspergillus brunneoviolaceus CBS 621.78
CTCTCCCTCCCCCAAAGCCTCCAACAACTGCCCCGCCGTCAAATGATCGCCCACACTCTCCATCCGATGGACATACACGCACCGTCCCCCCTTGAACACCCACTCCCCGCCATTCAAATTCCAGGGCCCTCCGCGGAACGCACGCCGCCAGCCCCCGGCCGAGAACATCTGGCGCAGGGTCCGGCCCAGGGCGCGCACGAACGAGACCTCGGTGTAGGCGGGCGGGCGCGTGATGCCGCGGACGGAGCGGTTCATGCGCAGCTCCGAGTAGATGCGGCCGGTGGGGTCGGTGTAGACGGGAAAGCGGGCGGCGGTCTCGGCGACGTAGGGGATGATGCGGGCGGGGTCGCCGCAGCCGATGATGATGACCTGGCAGGGGCCGCCGCTGCCTGGGTCGGGGAGGGAGGCGAGCAGGCTGTCGCTCAGGTGGTACGAGAGCGTGCGCACGTAGGATTGGTCGTAGATGCAGAAGAAGTGGCGTACTTTTATCCCCCCCCGTGGGGGGACGTGGATGTTAGTGGACTGAGGGGGAGCATGGGCTGAGATGGCGGGGAGGATTGAGGTTGATGAGCAGAGCAGGGGGATATGTCTATGCCAGATCCAAGGGGGGGATGGGGATGGGGATGGCTAGGCCAACGCACTGAAAATCACCAAGGTCGTGATATTCGACCCCTTGCCGGCGATCAAGTCCCCGAAGCGGATGCTGCCGCCCGCCGAGCTCTGGAGCTCGATCTCGTACGCCTCGTACAGGCTGTCTGGTTTGGGGTCGTCGGCGGCTTTTTCGTGGTCATTGGGTCGTCCCGGGATGATGTGTTCGCTCGACATCTTTGCATGCTGTAGCCGGCAAGTGTTTCTGCAGGGGTAAGGGGAGAAACAGGAAGGGGGGTAAACAAGCAGGGATGCTGGCGTGTGGCAGATGCTTGGTTTTGTGGTCGGTAGCTCATCCCTACGGGGTCATACTTCCGCCTGGCATAAAACGTGGGATAATAGGCTGATTGAGCTTGGCGGGCAGTCGTGATGTCATGACCGTTGCTGTCCAAAGCCATCCGTGGGTACAGGTGCCGCCCCCTTCTTTTGCATCCTGCGGAAAACCCGGGGCTGTGGTCCAGGCCTTTGTTCGTCCTCAGGCACTGACGTTCAATCAGCGATTTGGAATGCTTACAAAGGGGGTTGTGGGCAGGTGTCCGCATTGGGACGTTGAGACGACAGCATTCGAGCTTTTCTCGGCTGGGGATTGATCATCCAGCTGGCAAGGTTCTGCTCTGATCGTTGAGATCGAGATCGACAGACTGAACGTCGATTCGCGATTTGTCATGATCCCTTCGCCTGTATACTGTACAGGATATCCAATTTGATAATACTTAGCTTGGCTGATCGACAGCGCCAACGGAACGTGTGCCGAGCCCTAATCCGCCTCCCCGTGGGGCAGGTCAATTTGGCCTCGATCGGGTTTTCCGGCCTGCTACTAACTACTACGAGTATGAGGCAGTCTGCAAGGGTCCTTTCCCCCGTGTTATACTTTGTAACTGGAGCTGACATACCGTATAGCATACTGAATAAGAGTCGCAGACTTCAGAAGAGATCGATATCTCCGCATCTTGAACGAATTCTCAGCAGACAACTTGTGAACTGCACCGGTGGAAGGAATTACCCAATATGGAAGGTCCTCCACCGGAAGACGCTCAGACCTTATGTACTTGCAGCCTGGATATAAAACACCCCAACTCTCCACGACACCCCAAGCAATCTTCAATACAACTTCATCAGCTCAGTCTACCAGCCTATCCAAACAAGACCTCACAACCATGTCCAACAAAATCACCGTGACCCTGCCCCAGCTGGCCAAAATGATCGACCACTCCCTCCTGCACCCGACCATGACCGACGCCGACATCCGCGCCGGCCTGCAGATCGCCCGCGCCCACCACGTCGCCACCGCCTGCGTCAAGCCCTACGCCATCCCGCTCGCCACGCAAGAACTCGCCGGCTCGGACGTCCTCATCTGCCCGGTCATCGGGTTCCCGCACGGCAACAGCACGACCGAGATCAAAGTCCTCGAGGCCACCGCCGCGGCCCAGGCGGGCGGCGCCGAGATCGACATGGTCGTCAACGTCGGCAAGGTCCTCGGCGGCGACTGGGCGTACGTCACGGAGGAGATCCGCCGCATCAACGCGGCTGTCGTCGCCAACGGGGCCGCCCTCAAGGTCATCTTCGAGAATGATTACCTCCAGCCCGAGCAGATTGCCCGGCTGTGTGAGATCTGCTCGCAGTTGGAAGTGGCGTTTGTCAAGACTTCGACCGGGTATGGGTTCGTCAAGCAGGGGGATGGGTCGTATAATTACAAGGGTGCGACTGTCGCGCATTTGAAGTTGATGCGGGAGAAGTCCGCGGAGAAGGTGCAGATTAAGGCTGCCGGCGGCGTGAGGACGTTGGATGATCTGCTGCATGTGATGAGCTTGGGTGTGACGCGGATCGGGGCCACGGCCACGGTCGCCATTCTGGAGGAGGCCAGGAAGCGGGGGATTGGAAATGAGCCTGTGGAGGTGTGGTTTGAGCCGATGGCGGAGGAGGGTACCACAGGCGGCTATTAGGTTCGGTGATTTTGCTTCGAGATTTGAGCACTCATGGGTTTCTAGTTCCACAGAATTGACTCTGCAATTCGCGGTCAAGGTCCGAGGTCAGCGTGAAAGAAGGGATCGTTGTCGAGATCCCATAACCACGTCTGTTCCAGGATTGGAAAGCCGTCCACGGTTGGCGGCCACAGAATCGGATTTTCTGCCGTCTGTTCCTGTTCTCTGCAAGGTTGAGGGGCATAGGATAGCAATGCTAGACCATGTGTTAGCTCGGGAAATGAGTTAGGAATGAGGGATGCAACCTTGATCAAAATCGTGCAGGGCCTCTGTCATTGCAGAGTCATTGGTGTACGGAATATCATCTCGACTCGGCAGAGCGCTGGGGACGCCACGGTCAAGGGTCGCTACGCCCTCCGAAGTAGAGACATCGAATGTGACGTCCCCAGTGAGAACTTGTAGCTCGTCAGGCAAACCTTGATTGGATGGTCTCCTAGGACTGCTGGGTTGCGTAGTCGTGCGTTTACTCTTACCCAGCAGCATGTCCAGCTCCTTCTGCATTATAAGCTTGGTCAGTCGCTGGAGGATGTCTAGTCCTTGGTCCGCCACCACCGAGCGCGATTTCAGCGTCTCCTGTATCTCCATCACATTCTGAAGGGCTAGCTTGGAAGCACTGGACTGCTGGTTCAAGGGATCCATGCTGCACAGAATACCCAAGGTGACTCCCGCGGTAAAGGTATGTATGCTGACGAAGGTCACAGCGTAGGTCTCGGCGACAAGCTTCAGAACTGGACTTGACTGGATAGAGGACATTCTCAGCGCTGCAGTACGACAGGCCTCCAGTGACGAGACGAATGGGGTAGGCTTTGGCTGATCAGCTTGCTCCGAGCCCGCCCGGGAAGCCTCAGAGTCCGTGCTGCTGTGCAATTTGTAAGACAGAAGAGGCCTGTGCGTAAGAATCATGGCATTCTCGTACGCCAGCATCAAAGCCATAGCCTGTAGCTGATAGATGTGGCTCTCGAAGCGCGGTCCCGTCGCTCCGATATCGCGATCTATCTCCTCTGGGGTCGAGTAGTTCGCGTGGTCGGAAATTCGGTCCCATTGAAGTTCGAGGGGAAGCCTAGCTTGCCACTGCTGTAAGCGCGAGTTGTATCTCGCCACTGCTTGAAGGGTGTCCTGTAAGTCCCGTCGCGACCTAAGCGGTTTTCCATCTTCCACCGGAGAAGTCTTGGTGCGATACAACTCGCCCAGTGCTGCTTTTGTTACCACTGACAGCTCAGACATGAGGCGTTTGTATGACAGCAATGTTGTTTTGGGCGCCTGGAGTTCGTCGGATATTCTCGGACTCTGCACCGCCTGCAGCTTGGCTGATGGATCCAAGGGCTCCACGTCGCAATCAGCATCCCATATACTGTGCGGATAGCCGTATACCACGGCAGAAAAAGTCTCGATCTCATATATAGCCCACCAACACCGCTTCCGCGTTTCATACTGCTGGCGAAAATCGGGGGACCCCAAAGGCCGTAACCGGCGGTGCAGATGCAAGGCCTGTGCAATGCGGAGTCCGCAACCGCACACAGGCCATGCCAGACGAGGGGAACCATGGTACAAGTAGTAGGTTCCTAGCAGTACGCAGGTCTGCGCTGCTTCCAGCGAGCCGAGTGACATAACGTCCAAAAGTTTGGCTCTTACACAAGACAGGATACGGTCTTTCAGACTTGAAGCGACGCCGTGTCTGGTTAGTAGTGATTGCCGATACGGGCCCACGTAGTGAATCCCGATGGCGATGACCACGAGAAAGGTGGACAAAAACGCGGCATTGGAATATTCTGCTGGTCGGCCCGGGTGGCGCTGATAGAGCTTGGGCCATCGCTGCCGGAAGTCATCTTGCTGGAAGATCAACATGAACCAGTGGGCGCGGTCAAAGTACGTGTCGACGAGCAAGCTCGCAGCTTCATATGGGGGCATCAATGATAGAAGTTCGGTGGCAGACAAGGACAAACCGTTGTGGACATATTGTCGCGTGAACAGAGAGGGCTTTTTGCTCGTTGAAGGTGCTGCATCAACTCCAGTGTTGGGGACCACCGGGCTATCATGTCGTACATCACCTCCTGGAATAGCTGTTGTTGTGCGATCCGGTGGCGCGGGGGTGTTGTGCAATCGAAATGCCTAGACATTTTGAGCCTTTGCTCCCGTTTCCATATCATAGAGGAACTCACCCCATCCACTAGAGAGAGCATCGAGCTTGATTGCCAGCAATCATCAGTTGCTGTTGCGCTTCTAGCCTCCGAGGTGTCATTTGTCTGTTGAGCAGTAACTGGGCTGGCTTCTTGGCAAGAATGCTGCTGCACGGGGAGGCGGTCGGGGGCTGGATGGGCAGCTACAGGACTATATGGCCTCCAGCGACTAGTTGAACCTGGTGTACATTGCGCCCCTGCCCTGCGGCAAAGAGTGCATGGTCGCTGAACATCACACTTCGAAGTCCATCAACACAGGGGACAGGAGACGAGGTTTTCCGATCGGATGCGTACCTTGAGCTTCTGGCGCCGACAACGCTGGCACGCGCTCAGAACCTTGCTGTTGGAACTCTGCATCCAGTGGGGCACAGCTATTGACTACTAATGATACCATATGTGCAGCTTGCCTAGCTTGAGAGTAACTACTGTAGTTTAGGTGGGTGGTGCGTAAGGGTGTAATGGAGGCGAAGTGGCAGCGTCGAGAATTCACTTTCGGCAAGTCTGCCACCGGAGCACCTTCTTCTTTCGGCAAGGTGTCAGTCTCACAATACTAATGACGTGAGTTCTGTGCAGCTGACTCATCAAGACAGACGCATAAATGTAAATAGTGAACTACTCACCTAGTCAAGAGTCTTGACTGCCTCCAATGAATACTCTACTTTGGTCTTGCTTGTGGGACTGAGCGAGTAGAGTTAGTGTAAGCGGGGTACATGTGTGAGCCTTCATCGCAATCTTTTTTTCTTAGACTTCCCTCCTTTCATCTTCGTCCTCTCCACGATCCATCATCAACACAAGTTCCCTGGAAATCCGATGCAGTCAAGGTAGAAAGCTTCAATCTCAGTTAACTACTGCTTGTGACTAACTTAAAATGACATTTCACCTGAAAGCAGATGCTAGCTTAAGTCCTCAACTAGAAAAAATGCTGGTAAAAACATGCCCGCACAGGCCACAACCAATCTATCGACGCTGCTCCTGAACCCACTGTGAAGCCGCCTCTTCCCACCGCAACACACGAGCCCCACGAGTCGACAGACGCCGCTCAACCTCGCGCTCGAGCTCTGTTGCCGTCTTTCCCTCCGAGTCGTACGTCGAGTGCGCGCCAGCAAGGAGAGTCACGCGGAACCCCGCCGCCAACGCACCCTTGCAGGTCGCTTCGACACACTTCTCACTTTGCAGACCCAGAGCCACTATTTCGTTGATATCGGCATTGCGGAGGCGCGTCGAGAGGGTAGGATTCGACTCGAACGTGTTGCCTGGAGTTTTCAGCCCATTGTCAACGGACCGTCATGCGCAGAGTCCGGTAAGCAGATACTAACCAGTCTTCTTCGCGACCACGATTTCCTCCTCGACATCCACCCGCGGGGCGAACACCAGTTCCCACGGCTCGCTGCCCCGCAGCAGCGTCCCACTCGCAGAGCTTTCTTCGTGCTGAATGAAATAGATAGCCCACGGAGATGGTTGGCTCTTCTCGCGGCAGGAATCGATGACCGACCGGACGGCGTTGAGGGTTCCCTCGGCGGACGCGATGACTCGATCCGCATGCGGGACTCTGGTTGTGGGATCGACGGCAAGCTCTTTCTGGATGTCAATGACGAAGAGAGCTTTTCGAGGCGCCATGGCTTCTGCGTAGCAGTTGTTGGATGTGTTGTTGCGGCGGTGGTGGTGGTGGGATGTTTGTTGATGGAGGAGGGAAGTTGCGGGGCAGGAGTAACTTAGCATGCTTGCGCTCACCGGTATTAGTATTACCGGCGATGATCTGCACTAAAGTAATGCATGGAGGGGTCATCGGAGATGGTATGACACCCTGCATCGTCTCCGATCATGCGTTTCTGCCCCTACATGGAATCTCATTTCCAACCCCCTTTTTGGGTGTAATAGTCATTGCGGCTCTCCTTATAAATGACAAACCGGGCACGGCTGCCTCAGTCAAGCCAAGGAGGAAATCACCGTCTTTTTTCGGGCATCAGGTGGCTTCTCATTGTTTCGGACATAGTCGAGATGCGCCGTATATCTGCAAGAGATTTGTTACGAGAAAGGGGCTAATCAAGACGTGGGAATTTTGCCATGTCCATGCTGGCCTTGATATTTCTTCTTTCCCTGGCATATCACCCGTGCCCTAATGCTGGAATACTATTTGTTCCCTGGGGTAGAAAAGAGCTTGCGCATGACGGCTTGCGCAACAAACCAGCCGCAGCGTCGTCATAGAATAAATCGCATGATCCGCATGAGAGGGTGAAGGTGCGAGAGGGACTTGCTGGAGGCGATTGATTGATGGCGGGGAGAGTGGTGAGGCTCCTTTCTCATCGACGCTCAGTTCGGAGTAAAGAGGCGCCTGCATCTTATAGAGAGTGAACATACGTCACCGGAGGAGCACTGGCGAAAACACGTACAAGTAGGATTGTCAGGATGGCCGCAAGCTGGTCAAAGACTCGGAGTTGTGTTGTTTGGGCTGTCAGGGACCATTACCCCGCACTGCCGAAAGTGGTTTAGTGGGCCCAGTGCTGTTTCGACAATACAGAATATGACAGTAGCATGAACAACTGAAAGATTGAGTCGTTCAGAACCACAGGACATGATATAGAAGGTAAACTCTCATGACAGCTATTATCATTCAACAGAGCATTACAAGGATTCTCATGCGCAATTGGGCCAAAGATGGACGATAACGATTTGTGTAGATGCATGCAGCGACGCATTCGTCTTGCCTGGCAAAGCCCCCACCCATATCATCCATTCTCCACGCCGTTTGACAGCAAACGACGGAGTCAGTGGGGTATAATCCCTAGTTTGACTATAATAAAGTTCGATAAGCAAGGCCCTTTTGCTTACACAGCAATATCTGGACAAGCATCAACATGCTTAACTCGGCACGAGGACCGGGAACCCCTCAACTCCACAGTCAAGTCGCAAGGTACAAGAACCGGAAAACGAAATGAACAAGATAGCACAGAGCATCATCTTGATAACCCATCATTGGCTCCAATAACAAATACTGTGGATCAACAAACCTGTCGTTGAGATACCATCATGCACGTCATAATGACTCCGGGACCTCCCGCCCACCGAAACAGCCCAGAGCGAAATCGCTCCATGTAAACACACACTGCCCATGCTATCAATGCGAGGAAAACCTCACATCTTCTCAATCGTCTCTACAAAGCCTCACAGCAGCTGAAGTACGTTCAAGACAGCCACCATGTCTCCAAGCGCTCAAGCACCGCCAACCATAATCTCCGCCTCACAAACCCCCGAAGAAGAGGTATAGTCCCGCTCATTCACCCCCAATCCTCCCAAGCAACACAAGCCTCACCATAAAAGACCCCAACCTAACCATACTCACCCACCACCCTCACTCTAGCGCAACATCACCACCGCAAAGCAATACATGGCCATCGCCTACTCCCCGACCGAGAACCACGGCGCCGAGTCCGTCCGCCACCTCTGCCACCCAGACAGCTGGTTCTGGAGCCCGTCCACATTTCCCGGCTGCTGCACCCCGATGGACTACGCCGACTCGCACGCCACCGTCATGCAGTCGGTCAACGACCTGCACATCGTGCGGTACGATCAGGCCTGGGCCAAGGACGGCCACGTCCTGCTGCGGTACACCGCCGAGGGGTCGCATGCGGGGAAGCCGTACAAGGGGATCGAGAGGTCCGACCCCCCCAAGCGGGCGCAGTGGAGCGCGGCGGCCATCTTTGAGATCAGCGATGGGAAAGTCAAAAGCTTCACCAAGGACTGGGATCAGAAGGTGATGCAGGTGCGTTCTTGTACTTCCGTCTCGAGGGGACTGATGGATGGAAGTGTGCTGATTGTGGGGTTTTCAAGATTCAACTCGGTTGGGCGCCTGTGAAGGAGTCGGAAGATCCGCGGTGGGAAGCGGAGATTCTGGCCAATCCCGAGAAGGGCCGGCAGGCAAAGTAGGGACGGAGGTTCTGGGAGCAAGGTGAATCACGATAAGTTGGGGGTCTTTGAGGGTCGATGTTCGTGTTGGTAGAGTAGAATGGTATGATAATTCCGCTGATTTCCTAGATCGTTTCTAAATGCAGACTTCACTGGAGTCATCCCATTCAGATCAGTTATGGAACTTGAGGAGGTTGAAATCTAAGGGACGTTGCACCTTACACGGCTGTTAATGACCCAGGGTGCATCTCCGGGCACGAGTATGTTGCATCTGGTGTCACGGTCGTCAGATCTGTAGCCAAATGCGCAACTGAATGGCAGGCACCAGGGTTCTGGGGTTGCAGTAGCACACAGTTCGGGGCGCGACTGGCTAGGGCATTTTTCCTTAATCATACAGGAGTCGCAAGATGGGTTCAGATAAAAGATTACTGCAAAAGCAGCTTGCTGGCAGATAATTCTCTAAATTTGCGAGTTCAGACCATGCTCACGAGACACACAACAACAGAAATCCATGGAAATCTCTCGAGGGGTACAGAAAAGGAAGCGTGCAGTTGGCTTCCACGGGTTGCTAACTCGCATGTCTATGGCCTATATAGATGCATTCGAATTCAAATCTTTGAGCCTTTCCATGTCTGATTCAAATTATAAGCGATTACTTACAGCATCACCTCCGACTTCGACAATTTGAACTACTATTCTAGCTAATGCTTTCCTAACTCCCCTGATTATTACGAGAAGACACCGAATGAGTCTGCTGTAAAGGTGAAAACGGGTTGCGGAGTTGTGAGCGATGCTCAAGGAATCAGACGGTGACAGGTATTCAATGGCCTTGCCCCGAAAAGAACGGCAAGAGTATCTCCGCAAGTGACTTACTACGCCTCAACTCTAGGCGCCAGTGAAACTCAACTACTGTACCAAATGGCCGTCAACTGTATTGTTTTTTGAGACTCCTAGCACATCGAGCCGTGTCCACCGCCGCCTGTGGTGGTAGCCAGCAACGGGGACTCATCTTGGCCTGAAGAGCACCAGTGCGATTGCCTGTCGCTTGATTGAGGTTACATTGCATCGTCGATGTCTCAGTTTCATGGGAGCCTAGCACGGAGCGTCGTGGCGTGGAACGGCGCGGGACGGCAGGTTGCTGCCACACTCAGAGTTTACATTCACCAGTACGATACATTCATATCCTGTCCCTGACGGAAACATACTTCGGCCTGGCTCATGCAGGGCTTTCGCACCTCTCATTTGGGAATAAAGAGTGCTGTTTGATGATCAACAACTTTGGTCTTTCGGGGCGACAGAGAGCATGGTTGAAGTAAAGTAGCGCTCAGGGATATCATTTCCATGCATAGGCCCAGTATCAGCTGACAGACTAATAAGGAAATAGAGAACAACACCCGTGACTACTCACTCTTTCATTAAGTGTCATCCTCTTCCTTACATCATAAATTCATCCACGCATTTTCATTTTCACTTGTGATAAAGGCAGCCGCATCGACTTGGCTCAGGGCTAGAGAGCGTAGAGATAATGCTGTAGCATCGTAAGGCAAACAAGATACTCTCCCCCCAGACCCCCAGAGAGAAAATCTGTCAACGGTGAACCGGCCTCAAATTGCGTAGTCTAAGACATTTTGTCTAAGGTATTTTCCCGTGCTAAGACAAATCCCCATTTGGGGTAGTGTTAGCCGGCGAAGATGATAGCTAGCCAAAAAGCACGGATCATCTCGATGAGCTTGCTGCCTAAGCTAGTCCCTTTTTATATAATGCACTGAGGTTCCATATGTGACACAGGAACCTGATCGGTTTCAAGGGTGTGCGGCCACTTCAAGATCCAAGATTTATTCACAGTTTGATGGCGAAAAAGGGTTGAATAGTTTTTCTGAATAGGCTGTGCATATTCCAAGTCTTACTGCTCACTCTGACTGGGTGTCCAAATCTCAAAGATTAGTTTAAGATTTCTTCGTGAGAGCTCTGCAGAGGCCCATTGACATATTGTAGTTAAGGATCGCACAACTGACCTATGTTTTATGTCTGAATCGACAGACTCATCTGAGTCAAATTGTCATATGATGTTCACCAAGGCATAGTGAGCTTATGCCCCACTGCTTGCTCATAAAGTCGGATTGCTTTACCAGGAGTCTGTCAAAACAGGGCTGGAACAGTGACAGGAGTCTCCAAGCTTCAAGACACGTTGACTACCACGCGTCTTGCTGACCAGATCGTCGTTCACTTTGCGGGACCCATCGATTAGGACCAAGAAATGTAGTCAATGGTCATGCGACTCTTTCTGCGATGGGGCCAACTACCTAGTATGGGTCGGGCGCCGGAAGTGTTCCGAACGAAATGCTGGGCCTGCCAACGGGATCGATCTTCAAGATTGATACCACTGCAACAGTCAATTCAAGCATTCAGCAGTGGTCCGTGGGGTCGATACAAGAGATCTATGAGAACCTATTTCTTTAGCGCGAAGGTGGTCATCATGCAGAGGAGTCAGAAAAGAAAGATGATGGTGCGGTGACGCGGTCAGCCCTACCGTTGCTCCTCGGGGTCCGCGGAAGCGGACTCGGGAGGCTCTCCCCTTATAGGGCTGGATCTGTTACATGGCTGCCTATTACCCTTACGGCCATATCTACCCTTTCTCATTCACTGTATCTGCACCCTTGATAACTGTATGACAGCCCAGACCAAGAGATTAATCTCTCACTAGTTCGAGTCTTGATTTCATGAGTTCATGAGAATATCCACTGACAACTTCGCTCAGCACATCCAAGTTGTGCACTAACCCCACGTCGCTCGTTGACTGTTTCAGACCTCTCACATTGAACATTGTTTCGTCTCTTTACCCAATGCAACTTCGCTCCTTTCTCGTCACCAGTATCTGGGTGGTGGGCTCTTTGGCCTCACCAGTCCCGGAGACTGGCGACTCCTCGCAAAAGCAACTGTCCAACGCGCCCAATTCTCGTCCCTCTTTTCTCACTGTGACCGGACATGAGGTCCACCTACCGTGTCTCCAATGTTCTCCAGAGGATGACAAGGGCCTAGTTGAGAACACAACCTCGACACCCTTCGTGGTATGGACTCAGATTCCCCTTATCCTGAGAGACCAGGATCGAAAGCTGATACTGTCCCTAGGCAATGAACCTCCGAACCGAACACAATGCCCTCCTGGTCAACAACGTCAGCGTCTTTCCCGCCGGATACCCCATGCAACTTCCAGCCCAGATGCACCACGACGGCAACATTGACAGCGCCACTGTCGAGACCGTCCTCCTGACCTACGGGGTGGACATCGAATACCTCCCACCGAGGGTCGACTCCCAGGTGGGCGACATGTACTTCGTGGAGGTCAAGTTCTTTGATTCCACCGGTCGCCCCGCCACCACAAGCGTGATCCACGTCCGCTTGTCTCGCGACGCCGACGAAGACGACCTCTCCATCTCCCAAATCATCATCGAGCCGCTCCTCGACTACCATGCGTCCCACGGCCACGGCAACAAGGTGTGGCACGCCCAGTACTGGAAGATGCTGGTGGGTAAGTACAAGTGCTGGCGCAAGGAGCAGAAGAAGGCCCTCCACAAGAGCTTGCATGCGACGCCGGAGGTCCACGTCTCCTGCGGTGATAGACCCTGTACACAGCCCTACAACACGGTCGTCACAACTGATGGGCCGGGACACCACCGCTACAACAGCAGCGAGGCCAAGTCCCCGTTTGCCGTGGCTGGCCCGTCGATGAACGCCTACGTGCACCACCACCGGTCCAACCCCAACTTCTGGCGTCTCATCATCCCGGCGATGGTGCCTGCGTTGTTGGGGATGGTCGCGGGGTTGGTCGTTTGTACTACCGGGGTGGTTGTCTGGAAGATTATCTCGTGTGCGCTGGCTCGGTGCGCTGACAAGCGGGCCAAGAGATGTGCCCGTGGCGCCGGGTGCTGCAGGGGCTCGAAAGAAGCGGTGTCAGAGAAGCAGCAGCTTCTGGCTCGGGAGATTGGGGCCAATTGCGATGTGTAGAGACTGTGATTGCCCCTTCCACTTCAGACAGACAAGACAATGCGTATTGGGGTAACCCGTGGTAGCTACGAGGTGAGAGTACGGGATGGGTGGATCGGGTAGAGAGCATGATGGGATTGTATGTGCTTATCATTCCTTGCGCAGAATGGTCAGACTTTCAATAAATTGTGTGCCTACTCGCGTCAGCCTCAGAATCAATTTTTCTCCTTTGTAGTCGAGCCAGTCCCTTTTTTTGGGCTTTGACCCACTCGGGTAGGGGAATGTTCGAGGCGAAGCTTTGGACTTCCGAAGTTCCGACCGTCAAAATACACACACACACACACCGCTGAATCCGTGCAGACTAGACTATTTCCGAGGCAGTGTAAATGGGGGCCAGGGGCTAAGCCACTGACATTGGAGGGCAACACTGCTGCCACAATATTCTCGACTTACCACTTAGCGCCGATAATGTGAATAATTCTTCGTGTCTCGGGGTCCGCGGACCCCACCCGCCGACACACGATCTGACTGTCACAGACTCACAGTACCTAGTAGAGAGCCAGTTCATCTCCAACTGGGGAAATGATTATGAGAAACCAGTCAGGTGTGCACAAACTCAAACCTTGAGTCAAAACGTCGCTGAACCATCACCCGTCACCAGCCTCAGTGGAACCACGTACTCGTATTATTATCAGTATCCTATGCGGCGTCAAGCGGAGCGGTCCAACAGCCAGAAAGATCCTTCTTCAGCCCGCCCCATTGCCGCTGGGTCCAAGAGCGCGTCGTTGATTGGCCAAGCTTCCAAGCAAAGCTTGACCAAAGCTTGAGGGGGAAATGACTGGCGCAAAAACTGGCAATAATGGGTGGGGCCCGAAACGAGGCTGCCTAGCACTCGTTTTGCTCGGTGCACAACAGCCCGTGTTCTTGCATGCTTCGCTTCGACGGCCCGATGGCTGTACAACCCATACTGCCACGCTCTCCTCTACCACGCGCACGCTCACCGCAACAACCCTCTTCGCAATTTACAGGGCTGGCTCCACTGACGTCAAGCGCCCTGAACGTCCCTGTCCAGAATAGAAACACTCACCACTCACATCATCGTCCCTCAGTTTCCCCCCCGGCCAGCACAGCACTAGACCGCATGGATGATCGATCATCCTGAGCAGTCCTCTGTCGCCCAACGACGATGAAGTCATCGCGAATCGCTGGCTTTTCGCTGATGCCTGTTCTGTAGGGCTGATGCTGCGCACTGGGTCCTGGCCATTGGACCCCGAATTGACTTTGAAGAGATAAATAATCGATGGAATCCACCGCTTGGGTGGGTTTTGTTTCTCTTTTTTTTCCCCTCCCAGAATTGTCGACACCCGACCACCACCACAAAATATATAATCCTTACTACCGTCACGCCTCCCTCTTCAACACTCACACTCAAGCACATTCACTCATCACATTTTCACCATGTTCAACTGGTTCAAGTCGTCCAACAAGGAGTCCGCTCCCACCGAGCAGCCCACCTGGGACGCCAACACCGTGACTATGCAGCAGCCCTCCGGCCCTGAGGCCCCTGTCACCGAGCGGGTCGTCACCGGCCAGCCCGTACGTCTCCTGCCCCCCCCCCCCCCCCTTCATCAAAACCCCCAAAGCTAAAGCTAACCATTTCACCAACCAACAGAACCAGCCCGAACAGATGCAAATGAGCCTCCGTGGTGGTGGTGAAGGCGAAGACGTCTGCTGCGGAGTGTAAGTTCCTGCCCCAAACCTTTCATTCAACGAATCCAACTAACAAAACCCAGCTGCGCCGGTCTCTGCTGCTTCGAATGCTGCGAGTGCTGCTGCTAGACGCGATCAACCTGTCGCCGCCATGGCGGATAGAAATATTCCCCCGATGTTTCCACGGTCTTACTATAAAGGGGTTATGACGACTGATGACCGGATCATCATGAGTCGCGCGTTTTTTGTCTATACTATACCGGATGAGAGGACGGGCGCCCGTCGTTGTGTATATTCTCATATCCCATGATATATATTAATGCAGTCTATGCTTCATGAAGTGACTCCGTACTGAGTTTGAAGCGTGTCCTTTCTACTACCATGGTCCTGGCTTGATTACGAGCTTTGAAAGAGTACTCGTCTGCGTCCGGTTGGGAATCTCATGAAACGACTTGCTTGTAACCGGTGACAACCTCATCATTGTTGCACCAGCTGCTAAGGAAAAGAGGACACGAATCCCGACATTAATTCATAAAGTCCTTGTGTTCTAGCTGCCGGTTTCTCCGGTCGCAGCCGCGCTGGATGCCGGGCTCACTGCTAAACATTTACCTGGCAGAGCCGGTCACGGAAACATAGAACTAGCGGAAGAAAACGAGAGTTGGTCCATTATAGATGCAATGCCAGCCACACAACAAATTATCCCGGATTAATTTTCCATCGCAAACAGTAACTTGTATATACACCAATCCACAGCCACCCTCATCCACTATAGTCCCAGCGGACAACCTTCCACCCTCACGCCCACTTCCCAATGAGCGCCATAATCCCCGCCCCCAACAGCGTACAGCCCACCATATACAGCAACTTGGACCGCCGGCGCGTGCGGCAGGGATCGAACAAGAAGTCGCGGGCCAACAACTCCACCAACGCACTGTAGATGAGGATGCCCGCGGAGACGGCGTTGAACACGCCCTGGATGATCAGCGACTCCTTCGAGTTGGGGTTGTAGGTCGTGCGCAGGCCCAGGCCGATCGCGATGGAGATCGGGGTGGTCAGCCCGTAGGCCAGGCAGAGGAGGTAGGGCAGCTTGGCGTGCCGGGCGAAGGGGATGGCCGACAGCCGGGCGCCGATGCCCAGCCCCTCGAAGGACTGGTGGAAGACCAGCACGGGGTAGAGGGTGGCGAACTCGGACCCCGTCACGCCCAGGTTCAGCCCGATGATGACCGAGTGGAAGATGATCCCGAACTCGAGGATCAGGAAGGCGGCGATCTGCTGCCGGAAGGACCTTTCGGTCGCGTCGGCGTCGGCGTCGGGGGAGGCCGAGGCGGTGGTGGAGGTGGCAGGCAGGGGCTTTTCTCCGTCGGGGATGCGGCTGCGGCTGCGCCCTTCCGGGTCGACGTCGTGGGTGCTGTGCAGGGAGGGGCAGGGGTCCTGGGCGATGAAGGCGCTCGTGGCCGACTCGTCGCGCTCGATGCCGTACTTGTGCTCCACGTAGACCTCGGCGGCCAGGTCGAGGAGGAAGATCAGCACGACGGCCGTCAGCACGATGGCCGCGCACCACGAGTACTCGCCCCAGTACCCAGAGACCCCGACGCACGTCTTCGGGCCGATGCGCTTGTAGGCCGGGTCCAGCAGGTGGATGAACGCGGTGGCCAGGATGACGCCCGTGCCGAAGTAGCGGGCGAAGATGTAGACATTGTGCGGGATCTTCCAGCTAGGGAGGCCCTTGGAGACCACGGGGAAGAAGGTGAACGCGGTCGAGACGAAGAGGATCACGAAGATGGAGGAGATCCGCGCCCCCAGATGGCCGTTGTACTCGTTGTCCGAGATGGCATAGTAGCAGAGCACGTCCTCCTTGCTCGCCGTGTGGAGGTTCACGTCGGAGGCGTTGAAGGTGGCCATGATTGCGGAGGAGGAGAAGACTGGGCTGCTCTGCTGCTCATGGTTGAGAACGGTGGCCCGATGGTGTAGGTCTTATAGATGTTGTTCTGGGGACCTTGGGGTAGAGGTGGATAGCAGGTTAGATAAATGGACACGCTTTCGGCGCTCTCAAGGTGTCAAGGAGGGTTTAGTCGACAGGAACTGGCCGCACGCTGTCAGCCCAGTGGGGGCAAACTGTCACATTGCCGAGTCAGCGTCTGAAACGATGACCATTGAGTGGAAGCTGAGTGGAGCATCCGTTTTTTGTGCTGCCTGCTCCACTTCGAGAACAATTTCAGCGCAGGTGCTTCCGTACGTAGTGGCCATATCGCAGAGGGAGGATAGACTCTTGAGCCTGGCAATTTGTATGATCAGAAATCTACTGCCACTGGTGCATCTGATATGAAACCACAGATTCATAGATATAAACAACAGAACAAGATTTGAGGGTGCCAAGAACGAGATGCTGGCAACGCGCACATGGACCGCCCTATAGGGCTGAGCTCCACAGGACTCCCGCAAGGTCCTCAGCGGTCCCGCCCGAAAGTCCTTGCCTTGATTCCTTCCGCACGGTGGCAGCAGCCGAGTCTGCCCCTTTTTGCACACTCGCGACCGGAGATTTTTGCTTCAGTCTGTGGTTCACTGAGATTTCCCTCCAATGGACTTTTGATTAGGATGTGTTCTCGGTTACTGGATTCGAAGGTGTTGCCGGGTCTTGCACTCGGAGCACTGTCACTAGGCACACACCACTACGAGTGGGTTCGTCCTGTTTTGCCAGCAACACATTACATCATAGCTTCACTGCAAAGAGGCAAATGAGTTGCGCTGATGCTCGAGCCACGCACTGTGACTTTCGACACTGGCGTCGCAGCCCTTCACTGACCGGGAAACAAGGAATCAGCTCTTTGTGCGACTTGCAAGTCAAGCCCCATTTTCAAAGCGTGCATCAAGCATGTACTGTAATTTATGCATGGCCTTGGCCCTTGAATCTCAACACGCGTTCCGCTCGTCGAAGCATTAGCCCGAAGATTTCATCCTTCCTACATAATAATGTTCAGTACCTCCTAATCACGTGCGGAATCACAATCGAATCACCTCGTACGAGGTATAGGAGCCAAGAGCGAAGGGCTTTGTATACTCTCTTTTTACATTATTGGCCTTGCAGTCCATGTTCAGTCAATTTAAGGTGTGTAATATTTTTCACCCCTGCATGGACATTCGGGCATTTGGCGCAAACGACTGAGATTACGACCAGCAGTGCAATCGCATGAAGAAAAACACATCCGGACAAACGAAGTGATGGCTGAGAGATTGGAGACCACAAACTCTGGGAATAGTTTTGACTGTACCTTCACTACCCGCTTTACAGTTATCTAGGAGGTAGAGTTTTCCTAGCAGTGAGAGTGAACGGCGAACGCACATTCCCGATGCGCTCTCCCGCTGAGTTTCTTTCATACATTTAGGAAGCTCATAAGCTTTGTACGTTGAATTCCTTTGTGTAAATGAAATTCTCCTTCTCTTCACGCTGTGCCACCCAATAATCTGTGATATTCTCCTAGTGGCCAGGAGGGCTATAAAAATGATCATGACCATTCTAACAACTCGCCTTGGCCACGCCACCATCCATCTGGCCCTGTCAAGATTATCACTTGACTGTCTCATAACACAGACAATCAAAGTCCAAATTTGCTCCTGAGTCCCGCCACAATGGATGATTGCGATGTATTGTTCGGCCCATTGTTTCTGTCTGGCACAGAAGGGCCCGTCATCGGCTGCACGTTGCGAGCGGTAGGCCCCCACGTTGACCAGCTGAGCTGGGACGACCTGGAACTGAAGCTGGTCCAGGGCATGCATGCATACCGGACCACTCTTCCCCAGGCGTCTCCTTTCTACGGGGTGATCTACCGAAATTGCCTGGTGCGATTTTACCGGGAGGTGCTGGGCGAACCGGGAGCGATAATCACCGAGTATCATCCGACTCTGCTGTGGGGACCCAGGGCGATGCATGTCGATATTGATCGTGAACTCATCGAGCTGTGGTTTAAGCAGGCGCGGGGCGTCGCTGTGCGTGAACAGTGGTAAGTGACTGTATACTCGAATACATATCTACTCTTTCTCGATCGAGCGCGAAATTAGCCGCTTTTTACTGCTATCATCTTTAGTATGAGATCATAGATACAAATCGATATCCAACCACTTGTTTTCAGTAGTAACAAACGAGGTATTTGATAACTCCAGGCTGGCATATGTGATGCTGATATCTCATGCCGTGCTTGTACACAGTATCAATCAAATAAGCGTATATCCCCTCTAGCCTCATCAATGCCAGAGTCCTTTGCTTACGCAAACCTCGGCCATCAAGCTCAATAATTTTGTATCTGCTGCTATTGTGTTTCCCAGGCATCTATGTGGCGTGGCCAACCCTAGGCCTACCGGCTCATGAGCGCCCGGCGGACATCCTAATCCCCGAGCCTCCAATCCTGCAGCGAAACCTGCTCGGACCTTCTCTCCCCCGACTAGGACTGGAAGTGCCTCCTTTTCTTAAAATCTACTTCTCCTCTTTGCCACTCGAAGATGCGACCGGCCATGGGTTTAGGAAATGTTTGGATCATAGTAGACCATATCTTGCTGGTCGTGATACTTGTATACCTGGTACTCGTGGCCAAGTCCAGATATAGAATACTCTGTGAGACGGTTATGCATCCTCTATAGTCTGGAATGGGCAGACAAGCAACAAAGAATGTGAAATCTGTCTACAAAGTCCTCGAAAGAAAGGGTAGTGTCGGAAGCGCGACGGATAGAGAGCCATCTACCAAAGATAAGACCGTCCGAACCAGAGAAGCGAATATGTATTGAGTTAGAATAGAATTACTATCGGAAATCTAGCTAATAGATGCGTATTGCTCCCCGTTTTCAAGAAAGTAATCAAAGATAAACAAAACCCCGAAGTCTATTGACCCCCCGCAGCATCCGCTTTCTTCTCTGCACTCTCCCCCTTCTTCTCCGCATCAGGCTGAGGCTGCCCCTGCTTGATACTCCTCCACTCCAGCGTCGCGGCGCCCAGCAGCGTCAAGCACGAAATGATCAGCCCAGCCCAGAACACCCTCCTGAGCGCCTCATTATACGAATGTAGCACCGTACCACGCAGATCCGCCGGCATCGCATCCAACAGCTCCGTCACGCCCCCGGAGGTGACCAGCCCGCGATCAAACCCCGGCAGCCCGGCCAGCCTCTCCACCAGCTGATTAGCCAGGATATTCTCGCCGACCGACACGAACACCGCCGCCCCAATGAGCTGGCCGAACAGCATCAGCGCCAGCCCAGACGGCACGTCGGGCTTCGGCAGGACGGTCTGCGCCGCGAGGTTGGGAACCTGGAAGCACAGCCCCAGACCCAATCCGTAGACGATCTGGTAGCCGATCCACTTGCCCGCGCCGGTGTCCACCTGGAAGGTGGTGAGGAGACCCGCGCCGACGGCCATGATGCAGGATCCGATGATGGCTAGGGGGGTGTAGTATCCGACCTTGGAGTTGGTGATGCCCCCGCCGATCGAGCCAACGACCATCGCCAACATCATGGGTAGAAGGCGGATGCCAGACTCCACGGCGGAGTTGCCTTTGATCGATTGGAACCAGATGGGGAGGAAGTATACTGCAATTCATGTCAGTGACGTATCATGGTTTGCGGTCAGACAGAATATAAACTACCGAAAATGTAATTTCCGGAGCCCACACAGAGGGTCTGCCAGAAGCCGGAGATGATGCTGCGCTGCGAGAAGATTCGCACGGGGAGCGTCGCGGTCTTGGGAAGGAAAATCTGCGCGGCGATGAACGAAAGGAGCAGGACGCCTGCGAGGACCAGGCAAGCCACGACGCGGCCGTTGCTCCACTGTTGAGTGTTAGTTGCGGTCTAAGGGATCAATCTCGATGACTTACGGAATACGTCTGGCCACCCCACTGGAGTGCCAGAATGAGGCAGACTACACCAGAGACCAGGAGTGTAGTGCCGAGGAAGTCCAGCTGTATCAGCTTCTCAGTCCACGAGACTCTGGTAGTATCTTGCTTGGGAACCTTGAGGCAAAAGGCGATGAAGACCATAGCGGCGCCACCGATTGGCAGGTTGACATAGAAGCACCATCGCCATGTCACGTTCGATGTAAAGGCGCCGCCGATCAAGGGTCCGACGATTGAGGCGATGCCGAACAGGGCACCGAACAGTCCCTGGATTTGGGGACGCTTCTGCAGAGGTACCGAATGGATGATGCACATGATCTATCATAGGACTATTAGCATTATATCTTCTCCGAAATAGGGACAGACTGCCTCACAGTTCCAGCGAGAATGCCAGCAGCACCAACGCCACAGATAGCTCTTCCAACGATGAAGGCCACGGAGTTGGGGGCAGCACCGCAGATGGCAGAAGCAACCTCGAACAGTAGAATGCTGGCGAGGAAGACTGTTCTGACAGAGAAGAGCTTGTACAGCTTGCCAAACAAGAGTTGAAATGCGCAGCATGTCAACAAGTAGGCGCTGCCGTACCAGCCGACGTCGTCGAAGGAGTTGAACTCATCGGTGATTTTGGGGATGGCCTGTGAGTTGCGTACACATCAGCGTCAAGTCAGGACAGGACATAAGAAAAGGATGCTCGTACAGTCGAGATAATCGTTCTGTCCAGCGCGACCAGAAACATGGCGACAAAGGCCGAGACAATCAGACAGACAACCCTAAGTCTCGATTGACCCTCGGGTGGGCCCGGAGGGCCAGAAGGGCCCCCAGCGTTGGCTGCCCCTTCGCTTCTGGCTGCTGCCTTGTCCTGATTGACCAACTCCGGATTCTTGGTACCAGCTGACTCGATGCTCGCAGAAGTGGAAGTGCGTGGGGGATCCATGATAACGTGGTGTTCGGCGCTCCGCGAGGCAGGGGCGCAATCAATCGGATGAAAACGCACGAGTGGTGAGTCTGTTTCGCAGGCAGATCACTTATCGAGGGAAATGAAGGTTTTTAAAGGGCCGCAAGGGGCTAAGAGTGCGTTCCAAGACATTCACTTCAAGCAATTGGCAGTGAGCATGACCAGCGGTCCGGGGGTTGCAGAACCCAGTGGTCGGGGGTTAGAAAGTGCGAGGCTTTGCAAGTGGCGTCAAGTTCGGCCCTCATAAACCCCGACTTTTCCCCTTCATCCCTTTCTGTTCCATCAACAAACCACAAACCTGGCATTCGGACTCCGGGACTTTCTGCAGCATGTGCGTCTAAAAGCTTGGTAGCCTGAAGCCATGGCGACGCTATTCTTTGCATTTCCACCGATTGCGCCCGTCCGAGCGTGAGTGCTGACGGTCAGCGACGCAAGGCCAAATGTGATCGCGCCCCAGATTCTGCACGATAATCACCAGTCATCCTTCACCGCGTTGATAATATCTGGTCAAGTGCCATGAAGCACGCAGATTAGCAGTGCCTGATCTGCGGGTCTAATCAGACCTGGCGCACACCCTTTGTCTCTCTCATCGCGTTGGTACTTGATCTGCATCGATCTGCACACCGGTGATGGAGAAGGGCTTGCTATATGAAGTGGATATCATTGAAATTGAGATATCAGCCTCTTCCGACCAGGATGAACTGGAGTGTTTTTCACACAAAAAGGCAGGTCAGGACGCTCTGTAGCAGCCCTAGTCAATTTTCGACTATGGCTATGTCGCATCTTTCACCGTGTAATTTGTCTCAAGCTTGACAATTTTGCAGGTCATAAGAATTATCCCAGCAGTGTAGAGTGCAATGCCTCAGTATGCGACTGATCAGTCTCAAAATACTATCCAGACCTGGCCAAACATCCCCAGGAACCCTCAATCCACCAGCCCCAGGACCCAAAACACCTCATCCCGAATCACCTCCGGTGCAACCAACTGCAAATTATGCGTCCTCGCCTTCCCTGTCGCATACACAAACCGGCTCCGACTCGACAGCGACAGATGAGCCCGTTGCCCTCGCTCATCCATCTCCTCCATGACCGCCAGCCGCTCCGCCAGCCGCCGTCTCGCCTCCTCCGAGCCATGCCCATGCTCCACCCCATAAGCATAAACCTTCCCAAAATCCACCGACTCATTCGCAAAAATCACACTCAACCTTCCATCCCCAAGCGCCTGCACCCCCTCGGGAATCGCCTCATTCAACTCCTTGGTACTCGCCGCAATGAGCGCCAACTCCGCCTCCGCCGTCGCCCGATTCCTCACCTCATCCTCCTTAATCGCCCGATACTCCTCCGGCGCCACCGCCACGTTCTCATCCAGCCCCACGATGGCATAGTAATCGGAATCCCCCATCAGACTCGGCCAATCCGCAGGCAGGGGGGTTTGCGCCCGCGGCGAATCGACAATCACCATCCCGACGACGACGTCGGGGCCGCGTTGGCGCAGGAACTCGCGGACCAGGACCCCGCCGTAGGAGTGGCCGATCAACACGTACGGCGGCGGGATCTGCGCCGCGTCGAGCAGCTGGGTCAGCTCGCAGACGCGGTTGTGCGCGGTCGGCGGCAGCAGCAGCAGCGGGGAGGGCAGTTCGCTGCTACGCCCGTAGCCGGCTCGGTCGTAGGTGTAGACGCGCGCCCGGGCGGCGATCAGGCGCTGCACCGCGACCCATTCGACGTGCGAGCTGCCGAGGCCGGCTTCGATGATCACGGCCGGGGGGAGGCTGCCATTGCGCTTCTGGCGTTCCGGGCCCGCGGCGGAGAGGAAGAGGGAGGGCCCGGGTTCGGGTAGTGGGACGAGGGCGGAGTGCGTGCCTTTGTTCCAGGAGGTGGTCATTGTAGCTGAAATGATATTGAGTGGGAGGGCTGTGATGACCAGTCTCCAGTGTGTAGCTTGGGGGATGAGCGCGAGAAGCTTGAGAAGGAAGAGGAAGGGATGGGGGTGCTACTGGAATTAAGTCTAGTTGCTCGTGCTTATCATACTAGCGGCTTATGGCAATGCTTATTCGTGCAATTGACTGTAGCCTGGTTCCTGGCATGTTAACTAAACAGGAACTAGATGGTTAGTGAAGTATGCCGTAGTATACTACAAGTACTGCGCTAGTCAGTCAGCTCACGGGCTGTATACTGTTGGTATAGGAGGTGTAATGGATATACAATGTAGACTCAGGTGTAGTAAGATGCAATACACCGCTAATTCTTCGCAGTGGCACAATCTATTTTCATACATTCTACTGCAAGACTTTACCAAAGCTAAGGGTCTACTGAGCGTACAAATGATAGGGAATAGCCCATAGCAACAGTCTATCGTGTTTCTAATCTCCAGTAACTAAACAATAGGTACCTCGCTGTTGTGGTATCCGTCGTCAGCACAGTCTATAGTTATATTCACCCCGCTGATGTTATTGCCCTTATTGCCCCCAATGCTCGCCCCTCAAACCTCCCCACGAGCTTTCTCTTCCAGCACACTGCCCCTACTCCCACTCAACGCCTCCGAATCAGCCTCCGACTCCTCCTTGCCACCAGTATTTCCCTGGCTCCCAATCCTCAAAAACGCACACAACGGAATCCCCAACGACGCGATCCCCGCACAGTACAAAAACGTCGCACTATAGGGCTCAATCGGATCGCCCCTGAAGTAACCCCCGGTGGCCGTGCCCCTCGCGACAACCGCATCATAAATGGCCGTACTGATCCCCATCCCGATCGTCACACACAACTTGGTGACAGTCTGAAAGATCCCGCCCGCGATACTCTGCTGCGCGGGGGGCAGCGAGCTCATGACGTACATGTTGGCGACGCAGAACTCGAAATCCGCACCCACGACCGCCAGCACCAAACCCGGAAAGATGAACGCCCAGTAGCTGCTGTCCGAGTGCTGGAGGCCCATGAGCAAGAACGAGCCGACGTAGGCGGTGGCGCCGACGGCCATCAGCAGGCTGTTGGAGACGCGGTGCATGATGAGGCCGGCGATGATGTTGACGATGATCCCGCCGATGGCCATGGGCAGCATGTGCACGGCGACCATGAGCGGCGAGTAGCCCTTGATGCGCTGCATGAACAGCGAGACCCAGAAGGACATGATCGGGAACGCCAGGAAGCCCAGAAGCAGGATGGCGATCACCAGCGAGAAGTCGCGGTCGCGCCAGATGTTCATCGGCACCAGCGGGTAGGCGTACCAGTTCTCCCAGAAGACGAAGGCGATCATGAACAGGGCGCCCAGGACGAGGAGGACGAGGACGTAGGGGGTCTTCCAGCCTTGCGGGGCGTCGGAGCCCAGACTTTTGGTTGTTGGTTAGTATACGAAACAGTAAAGACGATGAGACGGAAGAAGGGAACTCACCTCAGGGCACCGGAGAACATCCCGATCCCCGCGATCGTAAGCAGCGTGCCCACGATGTCGAATTTCTTGATCGCCTGCACGGAAATCTCCGTCTTGGGCGAGTGGTCGACCGGCACGCTGAAGACGGCCACGACCACCACCACCACGTAGATGATGGCCAGCAGGAAGTAGCTGGCGCGCCAGTTGAAGAGCTGCGTCGCGATCCCCGAGAATACGCTTCCAAACACAAAGCCCATCGGGTTGCCCGCGCTGAAGCACGCGAACACGCGGTTCTTCCGCTTGGACGGCCGTTGGTAGATGTTGGCCAGCATCCCTTGACCCGGCGGCACCGAGGCCGCCGACATCAGGCCCATCACCCCGTTGAGGATGTCCAGCTGCAGCGGCGTCTTGCTGAACCCAGCCGCCAGGGAAAAGACGGCGAATAGGACCATACTCCCTAGAAAGAGGGACTTGCGACCAAAGAGATCCGCCAGGCGGCCGAAGAAAAGCAGGAAGGATCCGGCGGCCAATCTGGAGGGCAGGGTTAGCGTATGACACTAGGGCTAGTGGTCCTTGGGGGATGGGTGCGTACGATGAGGAACCGCTGAGCCAGGTCAATTCCGCCGTGGTCATGTTCAGATCATTCTGGACTTCGGCGGTTATCACGGTGACGGCTCCGCTGACGAGCGAGGACATGGCGATCGCCATGGTCGCCACGGCGACAAACATGATTTCCTGGACAGTGGACGAGAAGACTTCAGGGCGGGCTTCATCGTCGACCGGGCTGGTCGCAGCTATAGCGGTGGTCAACCCGTCGGATTTCTCCGACGGTAGACTACCCTCAGTCGGCCGCTCCATGTCGTCTCGGGGCATCACTAGAGAGTACCGAGGGGTGGGGTTGAAGGGAAGGGAAGAGCGGGTAAATGATCTTGATCTCAACCTCGAGCCATGGGGAGTATAAATGCCGGGTGGGCAATGGAAGTATCACCGCCGTTTGGGAGAGAACTTGCCAGAGAGGAAACTGCATGATTACGCGATGGCGCGGCGAAATTTCCGCAGCGGCGATGAGTGCAAATTTGGGGTTATTCTCGATCGGTCTTAGGGTTGGTCTTGGCCCTCTGTCTCTACGCAGTTTGAACTGCAGTTTTCACTCCGTTCCGAAGTCTGACCACGCCTCCTTTGATTGCGCTGACTCACAATCCACAGGATCAATGTGTAGTTACTAGTCAAATGATCTGATAACAAATCCTCAACCTATGCCACTCGAATTCTGCCTACAGTATCCAGTTGGCCTCAACAATTCACCGCCAGTAACTTCCTGCAACTGTTCGGCTCGAGCCGCAGCTCGGGATCTGAGTTCCGAATGCGGTAACATTGACACTTTCTCTGCAGTGTTCAATTGACTCCGTCCTGCTTTATTGCTTACCTATTGAACTGCTGGCTGCATAGATTCGCTTTCCAAATCAACAAGTGGCCGCTCATATGCGCATTCTTACGTGTCCATCAGTTGTTGCCCTCAACCTGAATCATCTCTTCCATTGTCCTTCGGTTCGGAAACAACCCGGGTCTGGATTCTTCTTCGGGTGGAGACTGCCTCTCCACTGTTCCGGGCTTTAATTCAGCTACAATTCTTCCCACAGTGTGCAGGTATCATTTTTCTTACCATGATGTTGAAGCGATCGGCCTTTTCGCAAGATGTCGAAGATATCATTTTCCACCAGGTTATGTGAGAAGTGAGCAGAAAAGGCACTACCTGATCTTCAGCGGCCGGCTGGTATGCTCTTAAGAGCATTACGGTGAAGTTACGTCATCCGAGGTCTCGTGGCGCAATGGTAGCGCATTAGTTTCCGGTACTAGAGGTTGTGCGTTCGAGTCGCACCGGGATCGTTTTTTGTTTTTCCCCCTTCTGCCCAGTTCAAGGTCTGTCACCGCACTTGTTGCATACATCTTGTTCCTTTTTTCTTTCTTTTTTTTTTTCCTCTCTCTTTTTTCCTTTTCTGTTTGCACCTTGCATTGTTCACTCAACGATACCGTGCGGACTATACACCCTGCATATGAAATCCTCGATGTAGGAGCCGAATCCGATTTGGCAGTCTCGAGACTTGCTGTGGAGAGTGAGAAACATATTTCGGCTCATGATGTTAGTACTTGACCAGTCTTTTACGGAAGATGAAGGTGACAAAACAGAAAACGGCCTCGCTTCCCATTCAATACTCTCGATAATCAATTCCAAACCATAATACAACACAGACTGCCCAAACATGCTGAGAATCTCCTTACGCCAGCCAACCCCCCTCAACCGCTTTCAAAAACATCAACCACATTCCCTCTAAACTCAAGATTATGGATCTTGTCGTTCCGAAACCCACGATCCAAATGCCGCCGGCAGATCGCCTCCACGTGCTCCTCGTTCCTGAGCTGGATCTGGTTCGTAGAAGATGATACCTCAGGAGAATCGCGTCTTGCTTGTTCTGCTTTTGATGAGCCTGGTCCCCTTTCCCGGGTCGCATCCAATGCATCGGCGGGGAGCTCTTCCTCGCGACTGCTGTTCTGCCTGTGTGCCTTCACGCTCTTCACACCGTACGCGACGCTATTGACCACCAACGCGGTACCTAGCAAGCAGCCCGTTAGCAAAACACACCAGCCCAGGACGATTCAAAGGGAAATGGGACGAACTGGTAAAAGGAAGCAGAGCGATGTTCCCGAAGAACCGAGCGGTCCCGACCCCGACGTCCTTCGCGAGGTTGGGTCGGCCCTTGCCGTGGGGGTTATCGCCGCCGTCGGGCATGGAATCCTGTGGCACCACAGAAAATCAATTTAGACGGCAATATCGAGATGGAATGTTTGCGTCGTGGCGTGATACCTTCTTCCGCAGCCCGGGGACCTTGCTCACCAGGTCCGAGGCACTGACGATATCCTTTGCGGCGTGGGAGATTCCCCCCCAGTAATCCTTGGTCGGACGTTCGGAGGCGGGTTGCGTGGATGGGATGTTATATGGGCACCGCGTGATCCTGCATTCGGGTCAGGGGGGCCATCTCATGGCGGTTCAGGTTACGGATGTGGGAGAGGCCTACAGCACGAGATCCGTAAGCTTGATGCGTTGCTCCTGCAGCAGGACGGCTGCTGCCTCCGGGGAGATGGTCTGCGACGGTCGGTTCCAGATCTGGTACATGGCCAGGTCCTGCTTGGTCATGCTGCAGGGTTGGACCTGCGGAGGCAGCCAGCGGTAGAAGGACTTGATGGCGCTGGCGGCCCCGGCCTCGTCGAGGAGTTGTCGTTGGATGGCTCGGGTGGTCTGTTGGACGTCGGTGCGGAGGCAGAAGCCGATCGCCTGGGCGAGGGTCTCGGAGGTGAGCTCGTTGGCGCGTAGGGGCGAGGCGGCGGCGCCGATTTTCGCGAGAGTCTGGCCGGTTGAAAGGTGGCTGGATGAGTTAGTATCTAGGAGTTTCGTGATAAGAGCCCGGGGAGTGTTACTCATCGGTCTGTGCGATGACCACGCTTGGTTTGCCCTGCCGTAAAGCCGTTTTCGTGGTGTCTATGCTCCCGTTGTGGACGACCAGAGATGCTCTGGGGAGTAGCCAGTCTGTTTGGAAAAGTGAGTGATGCTGACACCACATCAAGATAGAGACGTGGAACCTACCGTTGGCGCTGGAGCTGACAACGTAAACGTTGGGCTTGTCCAGCTTCGCACAGACGTGCCGGCACTCTTCAGAGACAACAATCCGAAGCCCACGATTTAGTATACTCTCCTGGATGACTGTCACCAGCAAATCCGAGTCCACGATGCTAGGGTCTCTCATCATGAGATAAATCGGTGCTGCGCCCGACGAGATGAAGTTGTCAAGATCCTTCGGTGGGCGGTCGAACTCTTCGGTTTCGTGGAAAATATAGCCGGACATCTCTGCAGGGACGTCAACCAGTTAATTCACTCTCGTAATGGTCAGAGAGCGTATTCGCTCACCATGATTGATCGCCCAGTCCCTCGGCTTCGGAACCAGAACCCTCGAGCAGAAGTACGTGTGTGGAATCTCGTGGTCCATTATCAGCCTTCCCGCCACAGTTGGGGAAATGCTCATCAACCCGAGAACCTGTCGTCGGAATATGTTGAGGGGCTCCAAGATTCTGGTATCCTGATGTTAGTCTTCTTTTCTCACTGAACAAGAATCGCTGGACTCACAAACGCCACGTCGACTCCTCAATTAACGCATAAGACAACATATTGGCAGTCGGCTGATCGATCTCCTCGTTGGGATCCAGACGCGCTCCAGGATGCGGGAAGGCTTTGGTAGGGCTCTGCGGTGTCGCGGACATGATCTGCAGCGGGATCGATAGACGTTCCGCGCAGTGGATGTGGGCATGCGCCGTTGGGGTGGCGATGATCGCGTCCGCCATGAAGGGCCGGGCGTCGTCCCGGTATGGCGCAATGCAGGCTTGCCAGCATCGTTTGTATGCTTCGAAGAGGGAATGGCGGAGGTTGCGGACATGGTTCGCTCGGTCATCGGCTGAGTTGAGAGCCTGACCATTGGTTGTCCTGGAACTCTATACAGAGAGTCAGTCTTACTTTCATAATCCGAGAAGGAACACCTACTCGTGAGGATGAGGTGATCGGAGGGATGGCGAAGAAGTCCAGTCCGTGATTTCGTACCCGCGATGCGTATGAGACATCTGCAGCGATCCGGACCCGGTGGGAATCTTGCTGGAGTTGTTTTGTGATGCTTATGAAGGGGTCAATGGATTCTGTCCAGAAGTTTAGCATTGAGATGAGCAATGACAGGACACCCGGCGACATTACCATCGACGACCATCACCACGATGTCCAGTGGTGGCGGGTTAGGGCTTTCCGGTTGGGGTTCACCACATGAAGGAACGCTGCTGCTACTCCCTCCAGACTCGCTGCGATTTAACCCTACACTCACCAATCGAGCCTGCGTGCTCGGCCGCATGAACGCCTGGATGAAAGCAGACGTGCGCGACGTGATGTCCGCTTTGATACTAAACTTGCTATCTTCTGATTGCAATCGTTAAACAAGCAAGAGCAGGTGGCGGCCGATCAACTCACTTTCCGGCGCAAAGCAGTAGTCCAGCTCCCGTGAATCGTTGGTAAACTCAGGGGAAAAGTCCGGCTCGATGGTCCAGAGGGACGCTTCTGAGGACGCGACTGAAGCACGCGCGGGCGAATATGCAGGCGGTGGATCCGAGTAGTCATCAACGATGCGGATTTGTTCGATGTTCAAAGATTCTTTGGAATCCATGTTGCAGCGTCTCAGGAGAGATGTAAGTGTAAGGGTTGTTGACAGTGGAAGGATCGTTGGAAGAATTATATTCACAATCAAGCAATCTAAGTTAGGCTACCATGCTTTTGTCTTTTAGTCTTTTCAGTTCAATAATAGAACTATATTAACCAATTAAAGTGTCATTGATTTAGCTTTTTCCGATACACCGCGCATCGATTGCGGCAGGTGCCCTCAGCCGGACGCATGGCGGTTCCAGAACGTGGCTCGATAGTGGAGCAAGACGAGACCCCAACACATTGCTAGAAACCACTTTAAAGCCAATTGAGTCGTCAGGTAAGGGACAGAAAGGTTGAAACAAAAGTTTGAACATGGCGATCAAGCGGGTCAAGACGCCCGCCATGCTCGGGTTCGTACTCGGGTTCGGATCTAAGCTCAGAACGGTTTTTGCGAAATGACCCACAGGCTCGGATTGTCCGCCAGGGACTATGAATCTGTGTACGTACGTGAAGAACTTGCATGTTGAATCTATACGAACCCGATGAGCGGAGGCAAAATGTGACTGCCTAGATCCTGACTGAAGTCGAGATTCTATCCATGGAAAACACAGCCAAACGCTCGTCGGCGACATGCATTAAGCTATAAATATTTAACTGTACTTGGGACCTTATTGTAGGGACACAAAAGTGCATCGACTTCTGGATAACTAAAAACCATATTATACACCTCAATTCTTTGCATACAACGCCCAGACTTGGATTGATACCGATTCACCATGTTAGCCGCAAGATCCGAATCCACATTCGTGCTCTACGAGTACGACCCCAGCCTGCCGGCCGCAGTCATCTTCGCTGTGCTGTTCTTCTTGACCACGGCAGTCCATCTCTTCCAGCGGGTGCAAACCCACGCGAAGTACTTCAACCCGTTCATTGTCGGAGGAATCTGTAAGTAGTTAGAACGATCTCTCAGGCAGATCATCAATCTTACTGAGCAATCTCCAGTCCAGATAATCGGCTATATCGCCCGCGCGGCAGCACACTTCCACCAGACATCGACCACACTCTACGCCATCCAGACCCTCCTGCTTCTCCTCGCACCAACTCTCTACGCCGCCTCGATCTACATGGTCCTGGCCCGGATCATCACCTTCGTCAACGCAGCCGACCTGAGCATCATCCCCGTAAAATGGCTGACCAAGGTCTTCGTGTCGGGGGATGTCCTATCCTTCCTTCTCCAAGCAGCAGGCACGTAGCCTCTCCCTCCCCTCTATCCTGTCCCCAGTATTCTAACACCGGAGACAAAACAGGCGGCGGAATCATGTCCGGCGGCTCCGCGAGCGGCATGAAGATCGGGCAATGGGTCATCGTCGGCGGTCTCTGCGTGCAGCTAATCTTCTTCGGCGCCTTCCTGCTCGCCTCCCTCACCTTCCACCGGCGCATCGCCAGCCACCCGACCGCGCAGTCGGACAAGGCCACGGATCGCGGGAGCGGCAGCTGCTGGCCGCGGGACTGGCGGGGTCTGCTGTTCGCGTGCTACCTCGTCAGCGGGCTCATCCTGGTACGGTCGGTGTACCGGCTGATCGAGTTTGCGCAGGGCAACAGCGGGTACGTCATCAGCCACGAGGCGTTCCTGTATGTGCTGGATGCGACGATGATGTTTCTGGTGATGGTGGTGATGAACCTGTTTCATCCGTCGGTGGTGCTGCAGAGCGAGGTGCGCCATCATCGGGTGGGGTCGGAGGAGGTCGGGCTGCAGCTTGAGCGGCGGGGGTCGCCTGCGTCGGTATAAATGTGGAGTCCTGGTCGGGGTTTCTCTGAGGTTTCCTTCTTACATGCATATTGCAACTTTTGTTTCGGTGATTTCTGTGTGGCTTTTCTGATTGATAGACTGTTTTGAATCCTGAATTGTGAATGCTGTTTATTTTACTCTGCCGAGTTATTGCTTGATCACTACCTAGAAAGCTTACTTCAATGGAGTTCTTCCAGAATTGTATCATCCAAGTCTCTCTTATTGCCGAAAGGTGGTTGCCATTGTTTCTTGGATTGTACAGGGATAGTGAATGGGTATGCGGATTTCATGCCAAGCCTTGGAAACGTTGAATGTCCGTAGACACGCATTATTTAGATCCGTCTGTACTTCAGAAGACAAGATAAAATGATTAAGAGATCCCGCATCAGGCCACTCAGAAGCTCCTTTCTACTGAATTCACCCTAGTAATAGAGCCCTTCCAAGTTAACTATGCTAAGCAACAAGTTTAGCATTCAGATTGCAACCCAGTGAAATGATCCAGATCCTACCGGAACATTAGGAACTGTATAAGAGAAAAATCAGATCAAGAGTCTAAGAACTCGAAACTCCGGTCAGGTTTAATTATCTTGATCAAATAGTTGAGGCATGTCTTCTACATTTTGACTTCCTTCAATCACTAAAAGGTCTTGGCAAAGAAACGCTAGGTTGGGCGGAAGGATCTGTGGCCAATCAAACTTAAGGTTGAGTGGACCCGGCATTGCGTCTGCCGTGTTTGGCGTGTTTGCACCCGGCAGGACGAGATTAGCGTGCGCCAAGAATAGCTCAGCATCCAGGCTTCCACCATAACAACCTCATCTAAAGAGGCTTGTATTCACGCCAGAAGAATTTGGATGCCTGGGACATCTCTGGATCTACTGTAGTAGTAGCATACATAGTTCAAAAAGGTCTCCGAGTAGGCAGCCATAGTAGTGAAACCGCGCAGCAGACGACTCGGACGAAAAGTCTGGGCAAAAGAAGAAAAGGGTCCACTTGACCCAGGGACAAGAAAACGAACTTTGATCCATCGCCTCAACGTTAAAACTTGCATGATCAGGCGAAACATCTGGGCTGCGATGACAACCAAGACATCTCGCCCTGTTACGTGATTTGGCTCCTCCAGAGTGCGGTGGTGCCCAGTAATCTCCAATTGAGAATTGTTCAACCCGGTGAAAACGGGTCTGGAGCAATCAAGGTTATCTTATCGCCGGCACTGATTTGCGCGGGGCTTCTCCAACAAACAGAAAATGTCGGCCAGCTCCACAGCCCGAGGACGCCGGACTCATCGCAAGTCACGTAACGGGTGCCAGCAATGTAAGCACCGGAAAGTCAAGGTGGGATGCTTCATACCTCTTCCCTCGCAACGGTATCACCGGAGCAGTATGCTGACACGAACGACAGTGTGGCGAGGAAAAGCCGACGTGCGACAACTGCATGCGCCATGGCGTACGGTGTTCCTTTGCGGTCTCGACGCGAATGGCCGAAACCGCTTCCTCATTGACCGAAGCCACCTCCGCATCGAGTCGCAACTCGACGCCCAACTCCAGCGGCAGACGGAGTCCACCCGTCGGATCCCCCGATGACACCGCAACCAGCCGCCTACCCCAGCCACCCTCCTCAACCGGCACCTCAGACCTCGCCATCGCCGACCTCGAGCTCCTCCACCACTACACCACCTCGACCGCGTACACCTTCTCCGCCAACCCGACCGTGCAGACGCTGTGGCGCGTCGAAGTCCCCAAGGTCGGCTTCACCGCCCCGTACACCCTGCGGGCGATCCTCGCGCTCTCCGCCCTACACCTGGCGAGCCTCCGCCCCGGACAACACAAAGACCACTACCTCGGCCTGGCCAGCACGCACCACGACGCGGCCCTGCGTCTGGCCACCCCGGCCATCGCCCAGCTGACCCCGACCAACGCGACGCCGCTCTTCCTCTTCTCGGCGCTCTCCTCCTTCATCTGCTGCGCCAAGCCGCTCAAACTCGGCAACTTCCTGCTGTGGGAAGGCCACGAAATCGCCAACTGGCTCCTCCTCATCAAAGGGACAGGCACGATCGTCGCCGTCGCCGAGGACACCCTCAAGAACGGACCCCTCAGTCTGCTCTTCAGCGTGCACCGCCGACCGGGCGCCCACGATTTCGACGACGCGGCCGCCACGCAGCACGCCTTCCTCGAAGACCTGCGGCGGTTTATCCTCTCCGAGCCCCACGATGACCCCCACGCCAAGGCCATCTACTCCGAGGCCATCGACCACATGAGCCACTGCTTCACCCTGTGTCTTGAGAAGGGGTGGCGGCTGGAGACGGCGGACGTGTTCATGTGGCTGCTGCGCGTGCCGCATGATTTCTTGCTCGCGCTGAAAGAATACCAGCCGCCGGCGATGGTGATCGTCGGGTATTTCTGTGTGCTGATGCACCAGCTCGAGTGGATCTGGTGCATGCGCGGCTGGGGCACGCACATCCTCTCCCAGATCTATGAGCAGGTGCCTGGTCCCGTGTACCGGGCGTGGTTGCAGTGGCCGATGGAGCAGATTGGGGTGTTGTCGGGGAGGTGAGGGTGGTGTTCTGGTGGGTGGTGGAACGTGATAGATAGGGCTGGTCCGGGCTCGTGACTTGACTTTGATGCCGACCGAGCAACTTATAAAGGTTCCCCGTGCCGGGGTGCATCACACATTGACAGCGTTAAGGCATTTTCATCTTCTTCTCCCGAGCGTGAGCATCCTCCCGTACATTGAAGATGGGACCTATTTCGGAATGATGAATAATAATAATATTATTATACATGCATTATCTGGAGGGACGCCTACCACCCTCTGGGTCTAGCCCTGGCCACTAAAGAAAATCATACCTCCATACAGAGGCCGGGACCAAGACCTATGTATACAGCTCGCGTCGAACCAATGGCTCCGTGCTGGCCTGGCTCGACACGCGCGTCCGGCGCTCGGACTGGGTGTCCGTGTCCGTCTCGGTGGAGTCGGCCATGATCTGTGTATCGGTGAGGACGGGAGGCCGGGGACGGTGCCGAGACGGGTGCGGTGGCATCCTGCACTCGGGATCCGAGGGGGCTCGCGGCTTGCGTCGCCGCAGAGTGTACATGGTCGGGAGATTGGCGGCCAGCGCCGAGAGGAGCACCTCGAAGAGGGTAATGATGATATTGATGCTGGGATTGGTGGTGGTGAAGAAGGCGCGCGAGAGACTCGCCGCGGCCACTAGAATGCCGATGGAGAAGAGTCCGATCAGAAGGAGGCGTCTGTATTCGGGGTCAGACTGAGGACTGAGAGTGGGATATGGAGACAATGAACGCACTGGCGCCAGGGTCGGTGGACCTGGACTACCCAGGGGATCGGGAGTATGATGAGGATCACGTCGCTGGAGGTGTTTTGCACAACATAGGAGTATAATGATCCTTTGGCGTTGAAACAATGCACTGCGTTCGAATTCGTTGTTAGGATCTAGCCCTGTGGGGAAGAAGGGGAGGGTCGAAGGTAGGCAATCTATCTTCTACACTCACCCGGCGGGTGTCCCGTCAGGAGGATATTATGCACTGGCCCGACGCAGGACACGCTCCAGCCGACGACCGCAAAGGCAAAGGTCAGCGTGAGCCAGCCCCAGGCCACGAGAATCCAGATGCGAGGCCACGGAAGACCACCCCAGACACGTTGGATGAAGAGAAGCACGACTGCTTTCTGACCCCAGAAACTAAAGGCGGGCACACAGGTCAGAGGGGTATATCTAGAAGGTGCTTGTGGGAGAAGGCATACTAGATGAAATACCCGTATGTATACCCGACATACACATGCGTGATTCTTCTGGCGATGGCAAGGTCATGAGGGGTTGGCCCGCCCGGCTTCTTAAGTACCCCCGACACATTGAACTGTCCAACCACCGAGACCATGGTCGTAGTCACCAGGAGAGAGAAAATGCACAGCATGGTCACGTAGTCACTAATGTCGAAGGGCTGACCTCGATGCTTGCGCAGCCACAGCCGAGTACCCATTACCGCTCCCGCCATCGCGGCGACGACGCACTGCAAAATGACGGAGAGGGGGGGACCAAGAGTGAAGACCATTGTTGTGTTGCCATTAAATTAAAAAGAGAGAGGCCACATGCTGCTGGAAGAGTGAGGTTACAAGTGAAGCTTTGAAGCAACATTGGGGAGTGTGCGATGGACAGGGATCCTATGAAAATATCATATATACTAGTCCCAGTGAATATGATCTGCGCAGTTTCGGTGGGAACTGTGCTCAACCCGATCTTATGGCTACAGTAGTAAGTACTGTACAGTACTTAAGGAATTCGGTGCAAGCGGGTTCACCGAAGCTCCGACAACTTCAGTTCCAGGCCATAGCTCCTTCAGTGCCAAACAAAGAATCTAAGATCATGAGCTCGCGAGCTCGAGCCTTTCCTTCCTTCGCTCGCTCAGCTGCGGAGGTGGACAGCCGCTCGAGACCCCCCTCGAACCACCCCCTAACCTGGGGGAAGGACAGAAGATCATCGAGCGGAACCCGAGTCCAAGCCATCCAAGCCACCACGGACAAGATCCTGATGGACCTCAAAATGACGAAAGCCAATTGCTCTAACCCACTGTCCTCTGACCTTTTCTGACTCGGAGTTGTCTTTTCCCTACAAGCTCAACCTCGAAACCACGGCTCGGGTGGGCCAAAGCGGAAGTCCAGCCGCCCTAACTTTGGTTTGGGCTTTCCCGATGTGGGCTACGCCAAGCGAGAGACAGACAAAGAAACGCTGCCGCCACGAGCCGTGATTCGTGATTGTGGAGTGATAGCTATTGCTCGAGGGTTTGGGACCGAGCTGAACTTATGTCATGACTCCAACTCCTCCCCGCGGTTGCGGGTCTGCGGGTTCCAGGTCAAGCTCGACCCAAGTGGGCGGTACCCAAGCTATGGGAGCACTCTGGCTCGCACCCAGAGGTTCATATATCCACACTATCATGCCATTTGACTGAGGTCACGAGCATTGCAGTCAGTCAAACCTATGCTAGAGGTGCGATGATCCATTGGAGAGAGGCGCTGAGTCGAATCATGGGTCTAGGTCGCCAATGCTGATCTACCGCGCCGAGGTTGACTGATCTCACTTTAGACCGAGAAGAATCGTTCAGCCATTAATCTGCTGTGACTGAAGACTGCACAGGCAGAGTATACACATCAGAAAAGACTCTCCCTGTCCTGTTTCAACTGTTTCCACCCGCGCTATATACCTTCCATTCGACAGATGTCAGCGACCCCAACTCAACAAGGTTCAGATGCACCCCAAGAATCACGCAACTGCAACCGTTCCCACGGGCCAAGACATTCGGGAAAAGGGGCATGCTGCCTGCCCTGATGTGCGTGACCTCTTCGTTACCACCTTCCTGTCAGGTCCCGAGGAGATAACCAGCAATTTCCTGGCCATCGCGCACTTGGCGCGTCTATTGTGATCACGTCGAACATGAGTTTGAGATCTGCAGGCAGGTTTCAGCCTCGGTGTGTTCTGAACTCAAAACTCGTAGATACCTTGTTTTTGGCATGGGCCTCTCATCGGCGCAGTAAGAAGTGTGCGTCCGATCCCCCCCGAATCGGACTGGTGCAGTAACTCCTCCTTCGCGCAGAGAACCACTCGATTGTTGACTGCCAGAGCATAGACGTCTGAACCGCGGAAGACACTCACTTTTCCCCGGGACTCGGACTGTCAACTTGAGAACTCACCGAGCGTCGTAGGAGGATCCGTATCAAATGTACCAATCAGCCCTAGGACGTGCACCAATTCAGCCTTGATCATCGCAACTGAAGATTCCTGCAGACCCATGGGCCACCCACCACTTTTACACATTCATATAACTTCATACTACCCCCCCTCCAAAAGACAAAGGTCAACTCCTCTCTTTGCCTTTCCTACCTATTTCTGATGCCCCCCGTTTCAAGACAATACATTTATTTAATCTACGCACTCCCCCAACTCTTCAGAGCACCCACACGCAAAAGGTCACGCAGCGCCCTAGCCCCCTCAAACTGATGGTCCGTGATACCGCTCACGTTTCAACCTACACGCCAGATCACGGAAGGACCTTTCGGCCGGATAGTCCGGTATAATATAAAACTTGGAATGGTCGGCTTTGAGTAGAACCCAACCCACCCTCCATCAGACAAACCGATAACTACAGTAGATTCGTAGAGGGACCCCCCTTGCCCCATCCTCCCATCCCCTCCTCTCTCCCTCCGTAAAGTCTGATGGGACCCCGGATCGCGTCCGTGCGGTGATCCTTCGCACCGAGCCTGCGTGAGCCAAGGATCCATATTGGTTTCGACCATCCGCACAGAATGGGTTCTCGGTGGGAAGGGGGCCTGATTCATCGTAGAGGTACAGAAGTTGAAGGCTCATCTCAGTCACAATCACAATCACTTAGTAGTATGCTATTAGTGATGAGATGTGATAGCAGAAGGTTGATTAAGAGCGAAGCTTGAGTGCTGGGAATACTGCCCTTTTCATTGAGGAAAGACCTTTCTTGCTCCTTGGGATAGATCAAGTACCAGTTCCGTGATTTTGACCTCTTCTGTGCTACTCGGGCTCTCTTATATTATTTTGAAAGTACTCACACTTCTGTGCTTGGTGTTGATGCAGGACTGCAGTAGGATTGGAATTGGGAAACCGATGGCCTAACAACGGCCTGAGGTTTCGAAGGCCTCTGCGGGGAATGTGGTATGCCAAGTTCCCTCAGCCGAGCATGAGTAATCAGGGACTTTCACGAGAGAATAGCGGGTATAGACATGACGATGCGTATAGAGATGGTATATGAGAGTTGGATAGCGTTGCCACCTCAACGGCCTCCGATTGGTGAGAAATTACAGTCGAATCCAGACTCACAAGCTGACGAATCGAGGCTAATATGGCTCTCAAACTCTACGGATCGGCCATGTCAATCGCCCGCGTCCTAGTCACGCTCTGCCATTCGTTCATCCGTGTCGATATCGCCCAGGGGGAACACAAGACCACAGAATACAAGAAGATGCAACCGTTCGGCAAAGTGCCTGTGCTGGCAGACGGCGAGTTCCAGATTTTCGAGAGTCGCGCAATCTGCAAGTATCTCGCCCGGAGAGTCGTTCTTCTTGCCTAATTATCGTGTATGTAGTCTGATTCTCATTTGTCGGGATAGACGTATGATACACCTCTGGGGCGAGGTTGATTTCCACCCAAGGGGACTATGAAGCGTACGGGCGCTTCGAGCAGGCGTGCTCAATCGAGTCTTATCGGAGGGCTTATCGGCTACCGTCGGAGTTCCATTCACGTGACTGTCTGCATGTAAACAATGAGTCAGCCAGTCTGGAGATCGACTGGAAGTGACATGTAACACCTATCTTGAAATTCCTTTGTTTTTGCGTTCATCAAAGTAGAGAGGTGGAAGATAATGCTCACTACATACCTGCACTATTTGAAATAGAACATGTACAGGAAGGGCCGAAGGCAGTTCACCGACTGATAACGCACTTTCGACCCACAGTCACGCCAGCGGTGCGGGCAGTCTTATAACTATTCCCCGCCCTACACTCCCACCACAATCAAGGGGGTCGAATTCTCCACCATTTGTGAAACCGCATCATGACATCCAAGGGCAGTCACCTGCGCTATCCCGGCCCAGGAATCCACGAGCCAGCTCGTGCACCACGTCGCCGATTCCTGAGACGCTGGCGACGATCCATTGGAGGTGTTGCGTTGGTCGCAACTCTGCTGCTGGTCTCCGTCAGGTCCCCTGCAGATCTACTCACTCCGACCACCTCTGCAGCGACCAAACGAGAATTCTACGAAGGACTGCAGCAATGCCACGATGTGCATGATCGAGGCCTGCGAGAGCCTGTCGCATCAGCAAGCAGGGCCAATCCCCGCTGGAACCCCGTCGCAGGCCAAGAAGAAGCCATCGTCATCCAGAATGCGACGCTCTTCGACGGGGAATCCACCCTCGACGACCGGGTGGATATCATCTTCGACGCCGGAGTGATCCGCTCGGTGCTCCCGACTTGGCAACACACCCCTTTGCCAGCCAACGCCCAGGTCATCGACGTGCACGGCTCATTCGTCACCCCGGGCCTGGTAGACATGCACTCGCATCACTTGCTGCTCTCCTTCCCGCAGCTCCCGGCCACCAAGGACGTCAACGAGAGCCCGCTCCTGGGCCCGCTGACCTCCTTCGTGCGTGCCGTGGATGGGTTCAACCCGGACGACCCAGCCATCAAGATCATCGCTTCGGGGGGCGTGACCTCGTCGCTGATCCCCCCGGGATCGGCAAATGTTATCGGCGGCGAAGCCTATCTGGTCAAGAATCTTCTCCGACCCGGCCCAGACGGCGAGCCGGTCATCGAAGAGTTGCTCCTCGACCATGGTATTCCCGAGGCGCAGCGCCAGCGGTATCTCAAGATGGCGTGCGGGGAGAACCCCCGACGGTTCTACGGACACACCCGCCTCGGTCTCGCCTGGTTGCTGCGCGAAGAATTCAACAAAGCACGAGAGCTGCACTACCGCCAGACCGAATGGTGCCAGGCGGCTTTCCAGATCGAGGAGAGCAGGGTGGGGCAGAGTCAGCAGATTGCTAGTTTTATCGACCGACAGGGCAAGCGACCGGAAGAATTCAAGCTCGACACGCTGGTGGCGTTGCTGCGCGGAGAGCTCAATCTGAACGTGCACTGCTATACGCCCGACGATCTGGAGCGCATGCTTGCCGTGCTGCACGAGTTTGGAGTGCATCCTCGGGCGTTCCATCACGCATTGTCGGCGTGGCAGGTGCCGGAATTCCTCAAACATCTCGAAGAGTGCGTTGCATCACCTTGAGTCTTCATGTCACAGATTGAAGTGCTAACTGAAGTGGGCTCGCAGAAACATCACCATTGCCACGTTCGCCGACAACGGGCTGTACAAGGCCGAGGCCTACGAGTCGAATCTGCGAGGGCCCAAGATTCTGGACGAGCACGGTCTCCGCGTGGCCCTGAAATCGGTGAGTTCTGGTGTCTATCTCTCAGTAGCCATGGCTCATTAATCTGGGTGTCTAGGATCACACAGGAGAAGGCAATTACGCGAAGTACCTCCTGTGAGTGGCGCACAGGCATCTGCCCCAACCCTAAGTTCTCGCTGACATCTGCATAGCGACCAGGCAGCAATCGCCCACTCGTTCGGCCTATCCGAGGAAAAGGCCCTGCAATCAGTGACCTCGATCCCGGCTCGCTCCATCCAGCAAGACCACCGCATCGGCTACGCTCGCCCTGGCTACGACGCCGATCTCGTGGTCTGGGATGACCATCCGCTGCAAGTGGGCGCCACTCCAGTCGAGGTGTTCATCGACGGTCGCGCCGTGCTCGAATCGCCCACCTTACTATCAATCCAAGACAACGAGGTCGCGGCACAAGCCGCACCAGCCGTGCGATCCTCCGTCGCCACAGCCGAGCGGGACCGCGTATGCGCACCCGTGCGCGATCAAGCGTCCCACGCGAACATCCTCTTCACCGGCATCCAGCACGTCCTCCTCAACTCGACCACAAATCCCCACACAGAAGCAGCGCACGACAGAGTCCTCCTGCTCACAAACGGCCAGATCACCTGCCTCGATACCAAGTCAACCTGTCTCGCGCAGACCACCAGTGAATCCCTCACGCAGATCGATCTCCAGAACGGATACATCACGCCCGGCCTCGTCGCCTTCGGCAACAAGTTGGGCATCGAGGACATTGCCTCCGAGCCCTCCACCGGCGCCGGCAAGGACGTCAAGGGCGCGGCCGACCCGCTGAACGAGCAGAAGAGCGTGCATTTCGCCAAGTACGGCGTGCATCTGGGCGGCCGCGCCTTCGGCCGGGCGCAGATCGGCGGCGTGACCAAGGCCGTGACCCCGCCGCTGAGCGCGGGCATCATACAAGGGGTAAGTGTGGGGCTCCGGACCCACGAGCAGGCGACGATCCTGGACGGGGGGATCTGGAAGGACGACGTGGCGCTGCACTTCACGGTGGGCCAGTCGGCGAGAAGTGAGTTCCTACCTTCAACATTGTCCTTCTTGTCAAAAACGATAGTTAGCTTACCGTGTGCATCCCGGTAGACGACAACACCCCCACCGTCCTGTCGGGGATCGAACGGCTGCGGCAGGTGTTGGAGCAGGGAGGCAGCGACAGCTCGGGGGTTTACGCGCGAGCGGCGAACGGGTCTCTTCCGGTGGTTGTGCATGCTTTCCACCAGGTATGTTGCTCCCAGATATCCCCCCCCCCC
>NW_020290862.1:0-41767 GCF_003184695.1 Aspergillus brunneoviolaceus CBS 621.78
GAAGAGCTGACTTGCGAGAATAGAGATCTGGAACCTGGTGTGGCCTGTGGCGTTGGATGGGTGTCGTTTGGATCGCCCGATTGCTGATATTCTGCTCAAGTCGGCGGATTGGGAGATTGTGGAGCTAAGGGAGGAGGGCGAGAAGTGGAGTATGATGCCGAGGGTCTCGGGGATATTGAGGAAGGTGCAGCGGGGGGTGACATGTTTATAGATGGTTGAAGGGCTGGGTGGAAGCGATTATAGTCATGGGGGCTTGTTTTGCCGCTGTAGTCGTGACTACTGCTCAATGGGAGACGGCGAGGACGAAATGTGGCATAGATAGCCGGCAAAACACGCTGACTCTAGGAATACTATTGGTTGTTATTGTCGAGACGATAGGCTACAAAGGGGTGAATCGATTTTAGATTCCAGAATACATCATTTGACAGACGCTGGCTGATATTGGACCGAATGTTATGAACATGCGGCGAACTCATGTGTAGGTCGCACACGTCAAGATGGCTGTCATCCCGGCTCTAGATATGAAGGTCCTCGGATGGTGAGTATCTCCTAGTAGTAAGCAGACTAGGGGTCGTTACAGTGGCCTAATGTATGGTGCTCAGCTCAATGTTTGGAAGCTTTTGTATGCTGACAGACCATGACTGAGCTGCGAACGGCTGAATTGGATGCATCGATACATAAAATCCCGCTCTATAGGAGACGATGTAGTTATAGCACGGGGTGATGAAGTAACATCCAGAGAAACCCCCCATTCCTGGTCCATAAAAGCTGTTTTTCGAAATGCACCTTTGAGCTGACCGATGTATACATCTCCATGGATGCATAGAAGTGGTTCTATGCTGGATGACTAATCCACCAAGCGAGTTCTGGTCCACTCCATCCCGGCCGACACATGGCATGAATACAGCCTCCAAGTCACTTCTTGCTGCTAGTTCGATCAACCCCCCCAGGGCAATTGAGCCGATGATGACTGTTGCTGAGACTGTCACATGGAAGAGTTGACTACATCTAGCTTTGTTTACCCCATGCTCTACCAAATTCCCACGAAGCCCCGTGCCGTGAACCTGTGTTCCTGCTGCTTTGTTTGATACGGTGATACCCAAGCTTCTTTTGAGTTTCGATCCTCCATCCCAGTCCAGTTTCTTTCTTCTGATACCCCTTCAATTCTCGAGCTCTCTGTTCTTTTATTGAGCATCGGCCCCGCGGAAGAGCGAGCTAGTGAAAGCGACACCCACCATGGCGGATGCGGAACCATCGTACATAGATTATGAGGCCTTTCTAGACCCCGACTTTTCACCCGCCTTGTTCGCCAACTCCCTTGTTGTAGCCACCAACAATGCGACAGACACACCGCTGGATCTGTCTACCCCGCTTTCGCGGGTCCTCTTCGATCTCCAAGAGATCGACACCCACATCCATGCTCTGACCACCAAATCAGCCCTCCCCTTGCTGACGCACACGCGCGACCAGACCGATGCAGCCAGTCATATCCTCAAGGAGGCCGAGGACCAGATCGCCTCCGTCACGCAGGGGTATGAGCGCCTTGAAAAAGAGGTCTTCAGCAAGTGGGAGGCCGCCGACGAAGCTCGAGTGGCGGCCGAGAAGTCCCTGGCCACCTTGCGACTCGCACGAGCCGTGGCGCGCTGCCTGTCTCTCGGCAGACAGCTGGAAAGTCAGCTCGCAGAGATAGGTGGCATCGAAGGGACGACGTCACCCGTCACCGGCCGGGATGATTACCGCACGCTGGAGCGCGCCGCCTCCACCATTGTCAGTCTACGGCGTATGCTCTCCGAGACCGGCCCGGGCGAGGAAGGCTACGGTCTTGACCGTGTCAAGGTGGTTCGGAAGCTGAGAGCGGAGCTCGTCCTGCCGGCCGAGAACATGGTCAAGGCACGGGCGCAGCAGGCCATCACGCGATTCTCCATGTCGAACATCTCCGGCGGCGCGAGCTCCCAGACGCAGTCCGGTTACAGGCAAGCGCGCGATGCGAGGGCCCGGATGGTGTCCGCCGTCAACATCCTGTATCTACTGTCGCCGGTGCCCAAGACGTTGAGCTCCGCGGCGGACTTCGTCCCCGAGCTTCTCCTCTCTACGCTGCAGGGGTACATGCACACGGCCATTTCCACCTCCTTGAGCAACCTCACGCGGTCATTGTCGATGCTGCCGACCCTCGAGCGAACTCTTGCCGACCTGTCTGCGCGATGCCAGGATATCTTCGCGCTGGAGGCCGTGCTCAACCATCTTCGCCCACCACCACACCCACTCTTCCCTGCCGCCCAGCCGGTGGCTACGCCCACCAACTGCGACGGAGATCAGAGTGAAGCACCGTCTCAGACCAGCAGCAGCAGCAAGAACAACCTGCTCCAGCCACTGCTCAGTTCTCTCGACACTTCCTCCCTTCCCTCATATTTCTGGCGATCCCTGGCGTCGTATCTCACGGCTCGGGTCCAGGAGATCGTCAACCGCGGAGGCGTGTCGGCTCGGACCTTGCGCTCAAATCGCGATCGCATCAAGAAGGAAGTCAAGGAATGTGTCCTACGGGGCTCCCAGCTGCCTACCTCTGTGTTGGGGACCGAAAAGCGATTAGGAGGCGAGCCGGCGACGGGGAGGAATTGGGAACGGGAGGCAGCGGTTATGGTCAGTTCGATTGCCAGTGTCTTAGATAAATGAAGCAAGATAGACGGTGTAGGACGACGCAGGTCTTCTTTTTTCCCCTTGTCCACATAATATACTAGAAACTGGCGGATTAGAGCATTTTCAAGGCACCCCAGAAAAAAAAACGTTATGTACATCTGAGACTGTCCTGTACAACCATTCTTCATCCCAGGAACGAATCCTGCCCACTTCAATTATTCCATGGTGTACACACCACCACCGCATCAACGAAAAAAAAAAGCATGTGAAAACACGCAGGGATCATCTCCAGCTCAGGTACAGCGCATCGAGTTCCAGACCCACCCTGCCCTGTTCGGTGCATATCAGCTGACAGCCAGCTTCTAAGTGTGCGTGCGTGTCCTCTGTCTCTCGGGTCCAGGTAATCCTCTAAACGTGTTCCGGTTTAAAAAATGAAACTTCCAGAAGAAGGACCTAGCTACATGGTAAGTACTGCACAACGTGGATTGAGAGCAAGGAGAAGAGATGCCAATTCAATCTGCCGTTCTTGTTTAGTCCGTAGCCTACACTGGACTGACTTACTTCTATCTCACGATTCAAGGCGGAATGGGATTCTGTTGTTCTGTGGCGGCTAGCATCGGCGGGGCGGGGGGGGGGGGGGCCGTAAGCTCTTGCATGTACACTACTACTGTATTATCCGTATGTGTGGTTTACACATACTTGCCACACATCGTCCAGAACCCCAGAACCGGTGTTATGCAGGGAGTTCACTCAGCCGCATAATCATACTCATACTCATACATCTTACCATAACTTACTGTGTAGCTCCATGACTCATGGCAAGGCAACAGGCAACAGAGAAGCAAAAAAAAGGGCCAGAGGATGGCGTGTCAGACAAAATCGAGCTTTCTCCCATCTCCTCCACTGCAACCCATGCAAAATAGATAAAAGATCACTCAGAATCCCGATCAAGCCAGGTATTGCGTACCGTAAATATCAGGATCCGTGGATGGATCTCCTGGTTCTCAGGATTACATATCCTTGTAGCGAGTTTTTCAAGTAAATATGAGTACTCATCAAACCGATCTCAAGAGATGGACCCGCAAATGCAAGACGTCAGCATAACGACCTCTAACTAAAAAAAAAAAAAAAAAAAAAGCGGACCTCTCCCCCCGCCCCCATCTTGTTTGTTTGTTGATCATGATCCGATCAAGAGATCTTTGCTTTGAAATTACTGGATAGGTTAGGACTACGTAAGTGTAGGCGTGGACGCGATCCTGTATGCGAATCTTGGTGGTTGCGTTTTGTGTATATACTATTTTGGGTAGAGTGATACTTCGTGGATTAGATAGGCGAGGGATGTGTGTTGGAATTCGCAGAGAAGGTGTACACTCTCTACCTAGGTATAAAATGACAGGAGAGCCTGACTAATTAGTTACTACCAGGTACATGAACACAAGCATTTCAAGCGCAACGCAGGTACCTGCTTTGTACTCTGAGCTTTTTTGGTTGTGTTTGTTTGAGGGAGGGGGAAGGGGAACCCGGGGAGCTTATGTTATACAGGGAGGTGATGGTGAGGGGGAGGGGAGGGGAAGGTCTGTCACCAGAGGGGGGGGGGGCTTATCTACGGTAAGTTATGTAGGTTATCGTGTCACCTAGGTTTAACTACAGCACAGTAGAACTACCGTGGAGCTGAACAACTGGGGCTACGCCTGCTGGTGCACGCGCCCCAAGCCTCAGACCCGGACTCAACCAAAGGAACGGGGAGGGGGTAAAGAACGGAGTACAGCGCAACTTGGTGGTCTATTCATACCCCGCTTTCTGGGTATACCGGGACCCCTTCCACGCGATAAGAACTTCTGCATTGTCCCTTGAAGGAGGGGGAGGGGGGTGGAAAACCAGAATCGCCGTTCTCGGCCGATGGATGACAGAAAGGAGGAGGTGGACATGTGATCTAGAAGTGGAGGGAGGGAGAGGAAGCAATGTACGGAGTACAGGTTGATGCATTGGCAATCCCTGCTCAATCTGAAACCACTTGATTATGCCATCAAGTCAGAAGGATGAGGGAGAGGGGGTGGCCGGTGGGCAGTCAGTCGTTCGGTTGGTACGGAGTACGGAGTACCGTACCTTGAGTTTCCTTCGACCCCGGTAATGAGTACCGAGCGACGTGGTGGGAAAATAATCTCTATTGATAATCTATTCATCGACTTCAGTACAATACGTACCTACTGGAGTCGAATCTCCGTCCACTAGCTAGTTGCTTTGTGACCCGACTGACCGGGCACCCCCTCAGCTGTGCGATTGTCCCTCCCCTCTCCCCCTCTCTCTTCCTTGGTAGAACAACCACCTCAACCACAATCAAAATCCAGGATCATCTTGGCAAAAGGGGCAAAAAGGGTCCTGGGAAAACCTGATTGAGCTAGCTTCTGCCCCTCAGTGGCGGGTGGGCGCCCGCGTGTGTGTGCGTGTCTGGCAGTGGGTGTGTGTGTGTGTGTGTGTGTGTGTGTGTGGAGGAGGTGATGTGTGCGTTTACTTTCCACCTCTAAGTTGTTGGTGTGGGAGAGGCAACAGAAGTTTGATTCGGTAATCAATTCTGCAGGTGGGAAGTTTAGTCTGCACACCTTATGTTTTTCTGTTCTGTTTGGGCGGCAAGGGTGATCAGCTACTGCTGAGGTACGGAGTACTAACTTATACAAGGTAGCTTTAGTATCGGTAGGCTGGCACAGTGCAATTATTCGCGGATAAGGTAAATGATTAACTTCTATTTTGTCCTCAAATCTATGTACAGTAAGTTACTCATACATTGTGGTGATTCTCCCCTCCCGCCGTGATTGATCTAGTAGATGACGAGCTTGCGCTTATTGGTCGGTGGGAGTGCCACGTCGATCATCCAAACACGGGGGCATTGCTGCTACTGCACTTAGTCTTGGAGCTAGTCGGGGCTACCTAATCAATCTATTCATTACACCCGTGTGTGTGTGAACTGTTCGGCGTGGTTGCTGTAGTGGGGGTAGCATTTAAGGATAATGATGGAAATGGGTGAGCTTCCATGCGGATAAAGTTGAGATAAAATGGTTTGATCTCTGTGGAAAATGCGATGTCGGCACAAGTACGATCCCTTTTTTGAAGCGCTGTCCTCTGTATGTACTTGGTTCAAGTCTATACCGAGGTCTGCTATAGATGCTGCTTTATATAGAGAGTGGCCTGCTATCTGTGCAGTGGTTATCATGACATGAAGTCGTTTGTTGAAGCGAATCATTGCATCAGAATAGATATGGGGAAGCTTGACTAGGTTGGATTGATCAAGGGTCTGGCAATTGAGGGGTCGTGAGGGGTCGATCCCAGAGGGGATGCATAGATATCTACTACTCATGCTCGTACTCCGCCGTAGCACAGCAAGTAGTTTGCAACTTGATAAGATGTTATACCAACGAATCGCGAGTCACATTGGAAACCGGGCGGGAGGTAACGCGTTAGTCACATTCGCCTTGAGAACACGCACAAGTCTCCTGGATCAAGCAATTGGATATGGAGAAAGTACTACCTAGTGAGTTGCGGGGCAGGGCCTGGGGTCGACCGAACCAGTCATTGCCACCACTCCCAGGAGGTACAGTACATACGTCAGTAGTGCCTAGCTATCTGGTGGGGGTGAATCCGAGCTAAAAACCATCGAGGAGACCTTGCTCCATCATCCTGACATACATGCAGACCTACCGACAAATATACTAGGCTTGAGCAGCTCAGAACCTGACATGGTTTACTGTGATCCGGTTCAGTCCCCTGCTGAAAACAGCGGGCAGGTCGTAGGGCCCAGACGTACGAAGTACAGAGCAGGACTAACCAGGAAAGGGGACGGACAATATGCCTGAGAGCCCCTCAACGCCCACGATCTGAGTCAAAACGTCAAAGCGGAAAGACTAATGCATCCTTTGCATTGCCTTCGTCCTTCCAGACGAGAGTGACAGCCAGCACGATTCGCGACACGCCAGAAAGGCAAAGCGGAATCCTGCGGCGTAGCGCTGTATGTTATCTGACCGGGGGAGGGGAAGCAGTTTGTACTTGACTCTCCCCAGTCCAGACTATACCCCCCCTCACGGAGTACAGTACTTCAAACAGGCGTTAGTCGTTTTGATCCCACAGCCCCGAGTTTATTGGGGCTAAGAAAGCACATCATAACCCAGCAAGTGGCGCAAGATAGACTTGCGCGTTTGAGATACAGTTCTCGCGAGATGTCATAGACAGGAAGAAGCTTCCAGTGCTTCCCGTGCCGTTTGCAGTTGGGGGCGGTCCCGGCGGAGGTGGCAAGCAAGTAGACAGTAAGTGGGAGGTAAGTGGGGAGCAATTGTCTTTTGGGTTCTTCTATCCTGAGTTCGCCCCAGGTCTTTCAATGAGTTTAACATCCTTCAGTCCAGCCGCTCCTGACCAGCAAATCTTGGTCAGGCGTGAAGGTGTGAAGTTTGAAGGAAGTCCCGGATATGGCGATGATGTCTAGATCATCGGTGGAAGGGAGGGGCTTGACAGCTTCTGTCGCTGGTGGCCAGGAACAAGCTTTCCCGACGACCTGATCGATCATGAATCTTAAATTAAGGGTAGATGATGACGATGATAGTGACGACGACATTGATGAAGATGCTGCTGCTGCTGCTGCTGCTGTTGCTGCTGCGTTGTTGCTGGGCGAGTTAGAAATCTGGGGAGTGCATACGGGAAGGTAACATTGTGTGGGGAGGGAAGAAAGTACTAGGTAGTCATGACTTTATTCTGGAAGTCACGGCAAGGTACCGATTGTGTTGGTGGTCTGCGCTGTTCTAGCCCACTAGAGATCTTTTTTTTGAGTAGCATGCATTACCATAGTAGTATTTTGAGGGAGATGGAAATGTCATGAATTGAAACCTGCTGCTACCTGCGAGAAGAACTCATTCCATGTAAGGTACTGCAGAGTTCGGCCCCGGAAGATTGCACCTGACTGCAGGAGTGGAAGGTCCGGAACTGAACTTAGGTTCCTGTGTGACCTTCTGTTCGTATTCCATGCTGAAGCTCACCCCTCGCTACTCCTCTTGGGGCTGATTGATATTGGCTCCTTGTCAGGCCTGTGGGTTGGATTACTCAATAGCAATCACTGTCACCTATGTTGCAGCCTGCAACAGCATCTCACGATAACCTCTTATTTTTTTTTGTTTCTTAATTTTAGCTAGTACATACATATATATGAGTACAGTACCTTTCGCTGCTAGTGTCACCACTACGTACATAGCACTTAGAGTATATCGCCCTGATGCCGAGAGTGGAACCGTAAGGAGTCGGTCAGCCTGGTTATGGTTCGGTCCCCGAAAGCAGCTGCTCCCCACCTCCCCGAGCTCTCCGAACTGCTAATGTGTCACGGGTTGCCAGGTGGCCAGCTTTCCCAACAAACTATAGTAGCATACAGGCATACACTCCCAGTGATCAGGTTCGGATCTCTGTAGCGAAGCGACAAGGTTCTGAAGAAAGCCAAAATCAATAAAATCAATGGTAAGGAGGGAACCAGACTACTTGTTCTACCACCTTTTTGTCTTGGGGCCAAAGTTACCTGAGGTACGGGGGACAAAGGGGCCACCCCCGGCTCGTCCCAAGTGGTTAACGTCACTGGAGGTTGTGGTCCATGGGTCTCTGCCAGCACTTTTCCGGTCAGCCCTGGAATCCAAGCGATCCAAGCTAGCTGGTTCCAATCCATGAAATCATGTCAACCATAATCCCTACGAGTCAATCCCTGAGGGACAGGAAATAGCAGCCGATCGGATGCCTCTGCGCTGCCTTGCCCCACCTCGCCGCCTGAACGTACCTGGTGCCTCAACAAGATGGAGAGCGCCCGTATATGATGGGCCTGGTTGGTTTAGTCGAGGACCCTTTGATGGAGAGGGGGACCACGGTTGCCGAGACCAAGAACTTGAGTCGAGAGTCGAGACTGATCTCTTTTTCCTTTCGTTCCCCCCCCCTCAGTCAGTCAGTCACGCACACACACACACACTCTCTCTTTCTGGTGTCTAGTCTTGTTGATCAAGATGAGGAAATCCGAAAGAAAAAAATAAATGTTTCAAACCCATTCACCCGAAGACTACCCGGTCAGTTCCTCATCTCCTCCCATTACTTACCCTTATCCAGTTCTATCGAGTGGTTCAGATTGAGGGAGTGGGGTGGGCAAGGATTGCCATGGCGATTAGTAGTGCTAAGCGCTGGGTTCCTGAGACGGGTTTCATACCGGCGCGTATTGTATGTATCACCTCCCCCCATCTGCTCAAGCGGTGCAATGTATGCCCGATATCAATCAGTTACAAGGATATAACTTCCTTTCTTCGTGCTGAACCCCCAACATAGCACTCTTGTCTGTGTCTCTTTCTAGGATCAAAGCAATCGGATTGAAGGAGAGGAGAATAGGGGCAGAAGGAAATGCTTTTCCGCTAGCCTGATGATGCATTGATGATGATGAATGAAATGAAGTTCCCAGTTGCAGTCGAAGTATCGTACACCTGGATACTCCCTCCCTCGCACTACCCAATGTTTTAAACCATCCAAGCTTGGCTCGATGAGGCCAAGAGGAGACCAAAAGTGGCTTATGAATTCATCCTAGCTGGAGAGAACTCCACCGGGTATGCAGTCGATGATTCGTGTCGGTCGGTCCGGACCAAGTCGTCAGTACCTGGGGCTAGAGAGGGTTTCACCTATCAAAACGTCAGTTCACTATCTAGTAGCGCAGTCCTTCTCGCCCCTCCAGGGTGAGTTGATTCGCCTGAACCTAATGTAGACGAAATCATCATCATCTGGATTTGGTGATCTTCGTCGCGTTTTCCAATTCATTCCATACATAGAACGTGGCAGGCGATGAAGTGTTGAGGAACAGGGTGCCATCCGACCGGGACAAATTGCTGAATGGTAGAATAGTAGAAGTATGTATGTTCAATGGCAGATGAACGCACTGTACGTAAAACATGCAGTAACTTACAATTCATCAGTCTGTAGACATTCACCTGGTAGTATACCTAGTACTGCGACGACCCTTTCTTCTCTCATCCACAAAGTATACCTCCCTTCCCATACTTTTCCGTCCATGGTTCCCTTTCCCCTCTCCTGCCCCTCGTTTCGCCGCAGTCGACCGTTGTTTCCGATAAGCCTCCCAGTCTCCCAGTTGCTATCCTCCTGTAGGGTGCCTTCTGGCCCTGAGGTGGTCCTGAAGTGGTCCTGGGGTGATCATCCTGAGGTGGTCCTGACGCCCGGTACTATCGTCGTCACCATTCATCTGTTCGGCCTGGCCTGAGTGGGTTGCCGTCATTCTCACTCGGGTTACAGGCAGGCTACTCGCCGTACTCAGTACTTGTATGCATCTCGTCGCCCGTCCGTTCCTCTGCCGTCTCCGCTGGCTTGTCTTGTTTCTCGTCTGGTCTTGAGTTTCGGATTGATCAGCCTCCTCTTACCCTCCTCCCTCCCCCCTTCCTATTGCTCACATCATCTATCCTCTCTCTCTCTCTCTCTTTCTTTCTTCACTCATCCTTCACTCACCTGGCATCCTCTTCTTCCTTCCACTTCCTCCCATCCACCCCTCCTGTGAATAATCGTATCTATTCTTCTTCTTCCATCCGATTCTACTATTCATCCTCCCTCAACTGGTTTGACCTGCATTATTCATCTTCTCGCAATCTTCCTTTGGGATCTTCCCCGCATACCTTTCCCGAGAGCTAGCGAACCACCGAGTTTCGTGGTCCTGGTGCCTGTACATCCTCGCCTAGTAGACCTCAAATCTGTTGTGGGTCTGGGTTCTCCTGCCAGTATAATCGGGCGTCCCTTTTTAACTAAACAGAAGAGGGAAGAAAGAAGAAGGAAAGAAGAACCAAAAAAAAAGAGCAAAAAGGATCTCCCTTTTCCCAACCAAACCCTCTCAAAACGGGTCACATTGAAGCGATCATCTTATATTCGAGCTGGCCTAGGATCCGATTTGACCTGTCTCTTGACCTATATATCTTATTTTGGCTGATTTGCTCTCTCCGGACGATCCGTAAACCAGGGGCTTTCCGATCGGTTTACGATTCCTCCTATTTTTATTCCACTCTAGTCCAGGTCTTGGCTGGGTCGGTGTCCTGACTGTCCTGACTGTCATACCTACTCATACCTTGACCTTTACCCTTACCCTTACCCAGTCTCCGTACCCATTGACTCTTACTTACCTATTACTATTACCCACACCACCACCACCACAACTGCACCACTACCACCACCACACTCCCCCCAACAACAATCTTCCAGGACTCGACACCAAACGGGAAACTCTCGCTCGAGTCTGCCGCCGCCGCCAACTTGAACCTTACACCATTTATCTCTTACCACTGACCACTGACACTGATAACTCACCACCAAACCACTCTCAGTACTATCTTTCTCTCTCTCCCTCTTTCTTCTTCCAACTCTTATCCCATCGCTATCCTTTCACTTTTCACTTCCTCCTCTTCTTCCTCAGTCCCTCTCTTCCTTCCTCCCCGTCTATCGGCCTACCTACCTACCCTTCTACCCGTGACTGAGTGCCCGCTGCCTTTTCCTGGTCAGGCCGATCTGTAAGCGATGCGTTCTTGCACCTAATGGTCGTTCCTTTCCATCTATCGTGTACCACCTGGCTACCCTTGCTTCGCCATCGTCGTCGGGCATTCGGTTAAACAAGTCATCGCCATCATCCTTCTCTGAACATTCCTTACTCTCTCACCCCTCGCTCGGTTTTTGGGAGGCAAGTGAATTTTTCTTCATTCCGGTGTAAGTCCTTTTGCTTGTTTTTCTTTCTTTTTTTTTTTCTGTTCTATTTTTCGTCCTCCAGACTAGCTCGGTTTCTCACCGACCGCACCCCTCGGTCCCTCTTTCCCCCCATGATGTTTCAGTTACCGCATATTGAGAGGCGAAAATTCATGGAACATCGAAGATAAATTACACCTGAAAGTAACGTGGATTACCTGCTTACCTTAACTGCGCTATGATGTCTAGGACCACTTTGCACCGTGCGATCGACACCGCGTTTTTGACATTTTGAAACCCACCCTCATTCCTCTCCCTTGAAACCGATCGAGTTTGTGTGTCGACCGTCATCCCACCATTTCTGTTATCGACGACAGTACATAGCTGTGGGCCCAATCCACAGTCGTCTTCCTGCCAATATGTCTTCATTCTTACCTGTCAATACTATGTCCACCTCACAAGATCGGGTCATGGAGGACGCGACGACATCATCCACCCCTCGCCCTCATTCCAGCTCCGACGCTGCATCATCTTTAGGCACCAAGACGGACGAGAGCACTCCGCGGAATGTAAATATCAACGATGACTCCACCCGCCCGATAGACTCGCAAACCAGCGCATCGTTAACGTCAGATGAGCCCGCACATGGAGATTCGGACGGGGAACGTGAAGGCTCTGATAACGAGGACAACAAGGACAATGCTCCCCCATCGAAGAAGAAAAAGGGACAACGCTTCTACTGCACTGATTTTCCACCATGCAACTTGAGTTTTACACGGAGTGAGCATCTGGCTCGGCACATCCGGAAACATACCGGCGAACGCCCGTTTCAATGTCACTGTTCCCGCCGCTTTTCTCGACTGGACAACCTGCGCCAGCATGCCCAAACCGTGCACGTTAACGAGGAGATTCCAGGAGACTCGCTGGCGGCGACAGGGACCAGATTCCAGCGACAAATTCGAACAGATCGCGTTCGTCCCCAGGGTCGCGCGAGAGCGGGCACGGCGGGCAGTCAAGGTACTCACAGTAGGGGCCATAGCAGAAACCTTTCTGCCTCGAGCATCACCTCCACTGCATCGACATTCAGTCAACCGCAGGAGCTTCGCCGACGGCCTGCGCCATTGATGATGGCAAATGATCGAGCGCGACTGATGGATACGTTGGATGCTCCCAGCACCCCTCCGGGGCGGGGCCTGCCAGGACCGCAGGCCGGTGGCTCCCCTTACACACCTTCACACCATGTCTTTGCGGCAGGGCCTCATGGTAGCCCTCATATTGCTTCGCCAATGTCTACAGTGTCCCAGACCTCGGGATTCTGGGAGGGCAAGACAGCCGCTCGTCGATTGTCTGTGCCATCAGGCGCAAACCCATTCGCATCGCAGCCTGCCAACGTCTATCCTCCAGGTTATGCTCCACCCCCCGCGTACGTTGCGCACGGCGGAGTGTACGCCAGCCCCGTTAGCACTAATTACTCCCTGTCTCGCGACGAGATGAATCACGGAGCTTCGGACGCCGATCTACGCAGAAGGACATGGCACCCCTCGACCTGGTCTGCCGTTCCTCGGCCAGCCACCAGTGGCCTCAGTAACTACCAGACCCCCGAAGTGTTCCACCCGTCGGCGAAAACCAATGGGTCGGCGGAGCAGCCTCCGCGACTGCCAGGTATTGAGAGTTTTGATAAGGTGGTGGCTCACCGACCGCTGACCCCGCCCGTTCGACGACCGAGTCCCATGCAAATGGATAATCCGACCAAGCAACCGCCGAACTACAACTTTGGAGGAGGATTTAATTACACGCAACCGGCCAGCCGACCAGCGCCGCCAATTTCGGGCCCCGGTCATCGACGGGGTCACGTCTCTTGGGATATGTCACTGCACACAAACCTAACCGGACTTCACATCCGGGACAAACCATCTCAGCGAGATGCGGCAAACTGGGGCCAGCAAACCATTGCCGAACTCCAGAATGTTGGTTCCCGGCCATCCTCGTCTTATCAGCAACAACTGCAGGAATCTCGCGGACATGGCCATGCTCCGTCATTCAGCAGTGTTACTATGAGCACTCAGGCGACGCGAACGTCACCCGAAGATTCCAGCAGCAGCGAAGGAGTCCATACCCCGTCTACTGCGTCATTGGAATACCATCCCGCAATTGTGCATAACAATGGATATGTGGAGCAGCATCACCCGCCTTTTGCCTCCGAAACATCTCAAACAGTACGCACACGTTACCAGAATCAACGATGAGGGCCAGATCACTGATTGGAATGCAGGCTTGCCCCCCTCTAGCCCCCCAACCTGATAGCCACTACGGCAAACGTGACCTTCGGTCCGATTTCCTTCCTCATTCGGTTCGGGAACCTGGAATGGGTCGACTGGAAGCGCTCGTCGCTGTCGCCACCAGCGAGAACAAAAGCGCCACGAAGCTCTTTATCTGAACGGCCTCTGAATGGGAATTGTGCCTGTGATTTACGAGTATTTTCCTATTGTCATCCGGTGATCACGTCCTGAGCGATCCCGCATCCGAAACCGACCTTGCTCGGGCTCGCCCCTCTTTCTCTTTACATCTGTTTTGAGCGGGAGTTGTATAGTACGAGGCATTGGCCTCTTGTCATGGGTTTCCTCGACCTTTTCTTTGTTTTGGATATAGCCGCGGAGTTCTAGAACCTGGACCTCTCTCGTATACTCGGAGCTGCACGCACCGCTCGGCTGCGGGAATCTTTATGAAGTGATGAATGATGAAATAATGCATCGGTGGGTTGGAACAACTGGGGCTTTCGCAATTCCTACTTTTATCTTGTTCGGGGTCTTTCCTCTCTCTCTCTCTCTCTCTCTTTCCTCTCTGTCTCTGCATGTTCTGGCGTTCTCCCTCTTTGTCCTTCCGGAACGGAATATTGTCCATAGTGCATGAAGATACCCCCCCGGCCTTGATCTCGAGCGAGTGCAATGAGATCACGGAAGGAGTTTCCTACTCTGGTCGTGGTGTGGCTTCGATTGTTCGTCTGACGCTGTCTATACCGAGGTTTATTTGCTTCTTTCGGTGGTGGTGATGATGTGAATTGCTGCAGCTGGCCATCATGTTTTAGTATGTCATTTTCTTGGCGACTGTGGGGCTTTGACGCTTCATGTCTTTGGATTTTGTTTCCTTTTTTCTGCTTTGCAAGGGGTTCAGCAATTAGTTGCGGGTAACAGTAATTGAGCCAATACCAGAACGAAACCAATTTAGATGCAATGATGCCAAGACCAAGACCTGGACCGGGACCCGAAGGCAGGAGGGGATAATCAGCCACAGAAGAATAAGTAAGTTACTCATAATTTCCCCTGCAGCTTGAAGCTGGCTAAATTAGGAGGCCGGACCCATCATGACGTTGTCGAGTCGACTCCACGATCTCAGTAACGTCAAACCCACGGGTTAAGGTACCTTTTCCTGGTGACAGACCTTGTCAGCCAGATCACCATGGAACAAGCCCCAGTGGATGATGATGACTCTCAGGTGACGTAGTATCGGCCGATGGCTGCCGCACCCGACTCGGCGTCTTCCTCCACTGTTGAGGAGTATGTGTGCTGGAACTTGTAGAATGAAAGAGGGTTTGCAGTGAATTTTTTCACTTGAGTTATGTACTAGGAGGTAGTAGTAAAAGACTAAACCTGGCAGAGATGCAAACCCTTCAAATTTAGCTGTTGTACAAACAAAGCAGGTAGCAAACAACCCGAGGCTTTCCCCGCACAGGAAGCACAGTACGTGCAGTCTATGAATAGTGAGACGGTGCCTCGTAGAGAGAAAACCGACTAAGCAACTTAGTCCCCGAACCCAGCCCAGCCCAGCCCAGCCCAGTCCACAACACCACAACCACGACGACGACGTCATACCCTGTGATCCCAACCCGCTTGCGCCAGCAACCACGGACTTGAAGGGAACAAACAGCCAAGATTCCACGTAGCACACGACGACTATATAATACTACTCCTCATCGCACTCAAACCTGAATAGCTCACATTTTCTTCACTTAACAAACTCCGCAATCCAGGAACAACACACAAACCAAAGCCAACCAACCAACCCACCAACTTTTTCTACCACCCCGCTTCCCAACTACCTACGCAAATCTCATCACAATGGCTCAGAGTCGCACTGGAGTTTACGCCGCTGTTGCCGCCCTCGGTCTGGGTGGTTACTACCTCTACCGCGCCGGTGGTGACCCCAAGGGTGCTACGCAGGAGGTTAAGCGTAAGTTTCCTGCCGTGGTCTGCGCGGTCTCGATGATACACAGTTATGAATGTTAACGCCACTTTCTACAGACGATGCCCACCTCGCCCGCTTGAACGCCCCCACGGGTAACCAGGCCGAGAAGGCCGGAGAGAAGGCCGCTTATGAGGCTCGCTTGAACGTTGATCAGGCGGTACGTTTTAAGCCCCTCCCCTCCCTTCCCTCTCTTTTCCCCTCCGACTTCAACCTCCTCATATACTTCAAGGAGAAACTTTGCAACTCGCGCTGACAATTTGTTTCCACGGGGATATAGGTCGACTCCGCCCGCGCCGAGGCCAAGAACCAGGCCAGCCGCCTGGACCAGATCCGCCAGGACACCACCGCAGAGCTGAAGTCGGGCGCCGAGAAGATCGAGTCCAAGGTCGAGGAGAAGGCCTCCGAGGCCAAGGGTGCCCTGTCGGGATGGTTCGGCAAGAAATAGACTTTTCCTTGGTTGCGTCCGAGCAGACAGACCGATCGCTTCGAAACACTTTCGCGCGCGCGCGCGTGTGTTAGTTGAGTCGAGTGAAGTTGTGTCTGGTGCCTCCTGGAATATCCTTCTTTCTGTCTTGTTGTTATCGTGTCTCTTTTCTTCCTCAGTTCACGGCGGGAGTTGAGTTGATTCCTTTTGCGATCTGATTTTTGTTTTTGTGAAAAACCTCACGTTTGTGTTTCCTGAAGGAAGAAAAGGTGAGGGGATTGCATATGCTTGGCTGGGCCTTGCGTGTGTTTCATTTCTTTTTTTTCTGTTGCTGTTATCTTTGTCGTCGTCGTCGACGACGACGAATGATGGATGATGGATGATGTTATTATCGTGATGATGGGTTCGGGGAGGTTTATGATTGATACTATACTCGAGTCGGTTCGGTAATATCAATTTCTCAATTATCGTTTTCCTTCTTCACGGCCATTGTTTTGTCGGAGATTGCATACTTGAACTTCGCTGGGGCGCAACTGGAGCCAGCGCCGCAAAGGAGCACTGAGCACGAACTAATTCTGCGACGGGATGCTATCACTGGGTACCTTAGAATCAGGACTAATTTGAAAGGCCTAGACTGCATCAGGGTAAATCGCATTCTTGGGTGGATCAGACAAATAAGGGCTTCGATGTGGAGTAGATGAGGGCCACTTTGCCCGCGGTATGCTACATTCCCAATGCATGATTACTGTAGTGACGGGTTGCCGTGCATTGTGAATGGTAGAGCAGGAAATCTATACTAGAATTGAAGCGAATTGATATATAACATTCAGAGCGCATTTCTTATTCTCGGAGAAATCACCTTAGATTGCTCCAGGCTTTCATTAACCCCTGCTGATCATGGCCGCGGCGGGATCCTAATATTACCGCATTCGGCCGCGACGCCTCCAGAAAAACGCGACCCGCGTCGACGCGCTCCACCCGGGAAAAAAGCATCCAAGCGCCCTCACTCACAAAAGGGACTAAAATATACACCCCCAATTTTCCCTCGCCCGTCAAACAGACTTCCCCAGATATTATCCCCCTCCATAAACCCACTTTCCACCAACTACCTTTTAGTATATTACTGTTGTGCATTTCTACCTGCCTGATATTTCCATGTTTGCACAATAGCCACTTCCTATCTTCTTTATCTCTTCCTTCCTTCTCTCCCTCCTCCTCTGCAAAGGAAACCGCGATGCCGCGCACCTCCGCCAGACTGGCCGCCCTTCCCCGGGGTCAGGCCGGCATTCAGACCTTTGCAAGAGCGACCAAGCCCGGCGTCACCACTCCTCAATCGCTCGCGGACACCAAGAAGCAACTACAGCAGCAGCAGCTACCCCTGCCGTCCACGACGAAAAGCACGACCTCCCCCCCCACCACCACCACTACCGCCCGCCTTCCAATCTCACCGTCCAAGAAGCGGAAACTGCACGAACTGCAAAACGTCACCTCTGGCGGCGGACAATCGACGACGCAAGAGGCAGGCAAGCCCGGCCTTCCTGCCGATGCCAAAGACGTCCCAGAGGCAGCCACTCCCTCCCGGACCCTCCGACTCGGCGAGCTTGCCCTCAACACCCCCCGAAGCGGCCACTACGCGCGCTCCTCTGCCCGCGAAGAAGATGAAGACGACATCCCGACCTCGCCATCCAAGCGGGCCGCTACCCACAGGAGAACGACCTCAGCATCGTTGCCGCGGAAGGCGAGTGTCGTCACTGTAGACACGCGGGTCGTAGAACGTCCCGCCTGCGTGGATGATTTGGTGGCCCTGTATTCGGCATTCCAGAAGGCGGTCTCCATCCATATGATGCACAACGGCGTCAATCGCCCGGCAGACTTGCGGGAACTGCTGCCCAGTATGCAGCGGATCTGGAAGAAGCGGAAGGTGGTGGTCAAGGACCTGCAGCGATTGATCTGGGTGATGGAGCAGGATGATCAGTCGACATCGTCGTTCTCGTTCAGGATCGCGAATTATGGGTTGGGCCGGGTGTGCTTGGAAAAACTGGCTGTCGCTGCTGCTGCTGATAACACGAATTCACCACTCTCTGCAGCACCGGTGCGGAATGATGATAGCGGTGACTTACAGGAACGGTTCGAGCAGACGGTTGATCTGCTCTGGGAAAAGGCACTGGATGCAGCGGATGGGGATGTGGATAAGGTGGACTTCGTGGGTACGCTGGGCGTATCGGCCATTCATGAGTCGTTGGTCCCCTTCACGACATTCCGGAAAGGTCAGCAGCGATTGCAGGATCTCAAGGGCGGAGTGATCAAGTTGAAGACCGAGAAGCTGCGGGCGGATGGGCAGGAGGACTCTGTTCCGGCCAAGTCGCTGGATGCGGCAAGTGCGCGGAAGAAGGGCCTGCTGGAACGGATCAAGGACAAGCAGCTGCGACAGGCGAAGTTGCCGCCCCCGCCCACGAAGGATATGCTCCTCCAGCGAGCGGCGGCGGAGCGGGTCGAGGAGGTTGCTGGCGTCCTGGCTCTGCTGAGACCCAGGGGGTATACAGGCAATGGTGCTAAGGCGGTGATGACGGCGCAGCGAACGCCGTTCCGAATGGAGACGATCGTCCAGAACGTCAAGGATTCCTTGCGCAATCCGGTGGCGGATCGAGAGGTCGAGATCTGTCTTGAGATTCTCGCTCAGGAGGATGTTGCGGGACAATGGGTCAATATCGTGATGGTGAATCAGCTCAGATCGGTGGTGCTGAGATCCTGTGCCGATGTGCAGCCCAAGGAGATAGCGGCCCGGGTTGCACAGCTGAAGATCGGGTGGGAGCAGGTTGGCGAGGCACCCTGGAAGTGAAATGATTGTTGGTTGGATTTACCCTCACTCGTTTTGGATGTCGTGATACCTCAATCCGGAATGCCTGGCATGCAGTTCCGGCGTTATGATTGCATTGAGCATCGCATGTGTCATGTCCTGTATATTAAGCGGCATTTGTTATGTACTGCACTACTGGCATAGCCCCATTCTATCGACTAATAGATATACCAATTATTGATTCTCTCCTTCATACCATCTGCTCAAATGTCTTGATTATACTACCTAGTCATTGGAACCAATTTCGACGTGTGTCTGTACTAGTACTGTAGGCACACGAACTCACCTACCTAGTAGATTAGTGGGCCCCGCTGATTGGATAAAAACCACTTCCGGCCTCCGCGCCGCAACGCGTATGCACGTGATCGCGTTGCCACTGACCGCGTCGCAGCGTTGATCTATCAATTGACCCACGCTCCCTCATCCGCATTTGACCAGACCGTAGCCAACAACAACAGACAAACTGGCTCAGAGCTGAAGTCATCTTTGTCCTCGTTGAGCTTTCTGGCAATATGTCTTCGCGGCCGGATCTCAGGGTAAGTGCTCCATCGCCAATTGATGCGATTTTTCTTCTCCCCCCGCCCGTGAACACCATCAAACACAACGAAACACCACGCCTCAAGTGCTGATAACTTCTTGTTGAAACAGGTAGACGATGAAGTCGGCTTCATCCGCTTCTACCGCTCCATCTCCTCCAACAACACCAACACCAACACCAACACCGATAATAACAATGACACCATCCGCATCTTCGACCGCGGCGACTGGTACTCGGCCCACGGGACGGAGGCCGAATTCATCGCGCGCACGGTCTACAAGACGACCTCGGTGCTCCGCAACCTGGGCCGCAGCGAGACGGGCGGCCTCCCCTCGGTGACGATGAGCGTGACGGTGTTCCGCAACTTCCTGCGCGAGGCGCTCTTCCGGCTGAACAAGCGGGTGGAGATCTGGGCGACGGCGGCGACGGGCGGCGGGCGCGGCACGGGCTCGTGGAAGCTCGCCAAGCAGGCCAGCCCCGGCAACCTACAGGACGTGGAGGAGGAGCTGGGCAGCGTCGGGGCGCTGAGCCTGGACGCGGCGGCGCCCATCATCCTGGCCGTCAAGATCTCCGCCAAGGCCGGCGAGGCGCGCCACGTCGGGGTGTGCTTCGCGGACGCGAGCGTGCGCGAGCTCGGCGTGAGCGAGTTTTTAGATAATGACGTCTACTCGAACTTCGAGTCCTTGGTCATCCAGCTGGGCGTCAAGGAGTGTCTGGTGCAGATGGACGCCGGGCGCAAGGATGTCGAGCTGGCCAAGATCCGCGCGATCGCGGACAGCTGTGGCATTGCGGTGTCGGAGCGGCCCGCTGGGGATTTTGGGGTGAAGGATATTGATCAGGATTTGACGCGGTTGTTGCGGGATGAGCGGTCCGCGGGGACGCTGCCGCAGACGGAGTTGAAGCTGGCGATGGGCGCCGCCGCGGCGCTGATCAAGTACCTCGGGGTCATGACGGATGCCTCGAATTTCGGGCAGTATCAGCTGTTTCAGCATGATCTGTCGCAGTTCATGAAGCTCGACGCGTCGGCCCTGCGCGCGCTGAACCTCATGCCCGGTCCGCGGGACGGATCCAAGTCCATGAGTTTGTTCGGCCTGCTGAATCACTGCAAGACCCCCGTGGGCAGCCGGCTACTGGCGCAGTGGCTGAAGCAGCCGCTCATGGATCGCGCGGAGATCGAGAAGCGGCAGCAGCTGGTGGAGGCCTTTGTGGTGGATACGGAGCTCCGCCAGACGATGCAGGAAGAGCATCTGCGGTCGATCCCTGACTTGTATCGCCTCGCGAAGCGATTTCAGCGCAAGCAGGCCACCCTGGAGGATGTGGTCCGTGTGTACCAGGTTGCGATTCGTCTGCCAGGGATTGTTGCTTCGCTGGAGAACGTGATGGATGAGCAGTACCAGACCCCACTCGAGAAAGAATACACCCTCAAGCTGCGCGGTTTCTCAGATAGTCTGGCCAAGCTGGAGGAGATGGTCGAGACCACCGTGGACTTGGACGCGCTGGAGAATCACGAGTTCATCATCAAGCCGGAGTTTGATGAGAGCTTGCGCATCATTCGCAAGAAGCTGGATAAGCTGCGACATGATATGAACGTAGAGCACCGTCGGGTGGGACGGGATCTGGACCAGGAGGTGGAGAAGAAGCTGTTCATGGAGAATCACCGTGTGCATGGATGGTGCTTCCGGCTCACTCGTAACGAGGCTGGTTGCATCCGGAACAAGAGAGAGTATCAGGAGTGCTCGACGCAGAAGAACGGCGTGTACTTCACCACATCGACAATGCAGGCGCTGCGCCGCGAGCATGACCAGCTTTCGTCCAACTACAACCGCACTCAGACTGGTCTGGTCAGTGAGGTGGTCAACGTGGCGGCCTCTTACTGCCCTGTGCTGGAGCAGCTTGCCGGCGTTCTCGCCCACTTGGATGTTGTGGTGAGCTTTGCCCATGCCGCTGTTCATGCCCCAACGCCGTATGTCCGTCCCAAGATGCACCCGCGCGGCACGGGAAATACCATTCTGAAGGAGGCCCGCCATCCCTGCATGGAGATGCAGGATGACATCTCGTTCATCACCAACGACGTGTCCCTGATCCGGGACGAGTCGTCCTTCCTCATCATCACCGGTCCCAACATGGGCGGTAAATCGACCTATATCCGGCAGATCGGAGTGATCGCGCTGATGGCGCAGACGGGATGCTTTGTGCCGTGCAGCGAGGCCGAGCTGACCATCTTCGACTGCATCCTTGCGCGTGTCGGGGCCAGCGACTCGCAACTGAAGGGCGTCTCGACGTTTATGGCCGAGATGCTGGAAACCTCCAACATCCTCAAGTCGGCGACCTCCGAGTCCCTGATCATCATCGACGAACTCGGCCGTGGAACGAGCACCTACGACGGTTTCGGTCTGGCGTGGGCGATCTCCGAGCACATCGTCACCGAGATCCGTTGCTTCGGGCTCTTCGCCACCCACTTCCACGAGCTGACAGCCCTGGCGGACCGGTACCCCAAGTCCGCGAAGAACCTGCACGTCGTTGCCTTCATCGGCGATGGGGCCGACGGGCAGCAGCCCAAAGACGACGCGCAAGACGCCAAGCGCAACCAGGTCACCCTGCTGTACCGGGTGGAGCCCGGCATCTGCGACCAGTCCTTCGGGATCCACGTGGCCGAACTGGTGCGCTTCCCCGAGAAGGTGGTCAACATGGCGCGGCAGAAGGCGGACGAGCTGGAGGACTTCACCTCTGCTGGAACCCAAGGCGATGGCGAGGAGTCAGCCCCGTCCTCCATCGATAAATATTCCCAGGAGGAAGTCGAAGAGGGCAGCGCTCTTCTAAAGGAGATGCTGCTCAAATGGAAGGCGGCCGTCGAGTCACCCGGGACGAACCTCACCGTGGAGGAGAAGCGTCAGATCATGCGCGATCTGGTGAAGAGCGATCCCAAGCTGCAAGCGAACAAAGTGTTCCAGAGCATTAAGGCTCTGTAGATTTCTTTTATGATCATCAGGAAATGTTCGGGTATTTGTTTCTAGCGGATAGGAGTTACGGAAAATGGGATTCATCATATTGTATGTATGTTAGGATTACAATGCTATGGAACATCACTGGGTTGGTAGAACCGACTCTTGATCTATCTCGATAGTCTGCGCTGGTGCCTTTGTGGCGTTAGCTAGCCTGTAGGCTGCCGGTATCTTGGTTTGGAAGCCTAGCCTCCCAGCCCTGTGCTAAGTCTAGGCAGCACAGGGTGGCTGACTAGGTGTCTGGGATGAATATCCTAGTATGTACTGTACTGTCCATCCTAACCTTGCTTTTTATAACTCGTCTTTACAAACCTCTTGCTTCTTGGATAGTCAATTTTCTGTGCTGATAGCATAGCCATCCACCAAGCCTTCCGACCCTTGTCTGTTCTTTCGAGCCCTCAACCAAAAGCAAAAACCACCAAGGTACGAATGAAAAACCTACCAAGGATTTCACAATTTCCCTATAGTAAAACTAGCCTAGAAGCTAAAAACATAAACCCCCCCCAAAAGCCATCATGAGCGCACCCACCACCACCATTTCAGAAACCAAACTAGCCGAGCAGCTCTTCCTGGACCTGCCCATCCAGCAAGTTCTCCACTCACGCTGGGGCACCGAGTTTACGGAGCCGTGGACGAGCATGTACGTCGATGCGATCCGGAACGCCCGCTATGGAGACGCGGTCTGGGCCCGCTACCATATCTACGGCGACGTGGAAGACGGCATCGTCGGCGGATCGGGGGGCAAGACGGTGCGGGAGGTCATCAAGGAAGATGCCCTGTCGTACCGGGTGAACGCACCGGAGGAATACTTCCAGGCTCTGGCGTTTTATGCGGGGACCAGCGGTGCGGATGGGCGTCCGGATGTGATTGAGATCATTGCTAATCTGGATGAGGAGGAGGTTGCTGAGTTTAGGGCTAAGGAGGAGGCGGAGCGGAAGAAGGAGGAGAGGGCTGAGGAGGCTGAGAGGGGCACGCAGGTGAGGTGTTGTTGTATGTGAATTGGGCTGGGCTGGATGCTGTATGAAAACTACAGGTCACGTGCACGAATGCGGAGGTCGAGACGCCGCAGGGTTGCGCGGGAGTAGTTACCTGTGCTGTCGCCGTAACAGGGAAACCACTTGATCCTGCCAGCTGGGGAGACAAGCTTCCAGAGACATTCATTGTTGTTTTCATCCCATTTTCCACCTGGATTCTTATTGTGGCCATCGCTCCCTTCTTACCGGCTCTTTACTTTCGCTCTTTGCTCTATCCTACGCTTCCTTACCAAACCCCCTCCCTCCCTCAGCGATGCGCGCAACCTAAAGCGACACCTCCCGCAGACCAAACGACTTTTGATTCATGCACCCCTTTTCCATCCTCACCCTCGGAATCTTTGTAGCGGGCTACATCACCGCGAGGTGGGATCTTGTCACCCGGCTCTACGAATTAGCGATCTTTGCATGGGATCACGGTGTGGTGGTATGGCTTCCAGTGGCCCTCTTTTGCTGAACGCGCACAACTTGAACATCGGGTGGACCTGGCGTTTGTTATCACAACCACGAACGAATCTTGTTGGCTGACTTTCTCTCTTTTTCTGTTGTGCTGTACCCAGACACGCACGGCTAAAGGATTTCTTCTCTTGTCGGTCTTTTTCTTCTTGCTCGTCCTCCCCATCAATCATCTGGCGGCGACTGAGGGTGAATTGGTATGCTATACATCCCGCACTTCATAAGCGTCGAATGTCATCAATGCTTGCAACGTTCGCTTTTTGTGGACGTCTGGTTCAAGACAGAGAGAGAGGATATGCTGATCATCGATATATGTTGGTATAAAGCACCCGCGCTACGTCCACCTAGGGGTCTCCGCTCGAGAACAATTGCGCCGTCGCGGCTCGTTCTAAAGCACCGGCCGAAGGAATGACAACATGCTCATGAGCGATGGGTTGTTACGGGTATTCTGGCCATACGATTTGCCGCGATCGTCATCGCCGGGGGTGATTGTCGGGTGGAGGAATTCGGAACTGGATTTGTTTGTCTTGACTGTGTTGGAGGGTGTGGAGGTAAGGCTCTTTTGTGTCTGGGTTGTGCTCGTCTTGGGCATGTGAAGAGGAGCCAGAAAATGCTGACATCTTGCTTTTTTCTTGACTGCCAGCCACGGAATGTCGACAATGCTCTTCGCGCAGGCATCCTCTTTCGCAACAGCCCGCACCCAATTGTGCGCATCTTTACATTGTGTGGACGATCGGCGATGCATGTTCTAGGCTCGACCAACTCCCCAGACCCGCCCAGTGCCTTCAATCCGTCGCATCTCTATGTCACTACGACTCCGGCTTGTAAGGTGCCACGGATCTGGTGCCCTCCGGAGACGAATCTCTCGGTGCAGGTCATCATGTTTCACCGGCCGCATCCGACTCGGATGGAGTACATGTCGCTGGATCCGATCTCGTTGGCGCTGGGAGATAAGGTGGTCACGGCCGATCAACCCGATGCGGTGTCCAGTAAGATCGATACCGAGGAGGAGCACGACAAGGGCAAGGGCGGGAAATTGGTGGAGAAGCTCAAGCTTCATACCGTCGTGAAGCATGTCCCGTCTCTAAAGGAGCAAGCATTGCCCCTCATCATCAACCAGGTCAATTGCGCCTACGAGATGGGCAAGCTGATGGAGAAGAACAGCCATCTGATTGGAATCCGGGTCAAGAGAAGCATGAGTGTCGGAGAGCGGGTCGTAGAGTCTGCGACAACCCTGTGGGACTTGTTCGTTCTCGGCGTATCCTACGTCTTCTGGCAGTGGATCTGGCCGGTAATCACCCGGATATTTGTTGTCGGGCTCGTGTTTCACCGCACCATCGCAGAAATTGTCCTGCAGATCCTGGAGTGGCGCGCTCGCCCCGACGCTGCTGCGCTCAAGGACATCTCTGCTACCGCTCAGCAGGTTGACATCCGCCTTCAACAATTCTGCTACTGGCCCATTCAATATGTGAAGCTGCGACAAAGGAAAGATAATTGGGAGAGTGTGACAACTAGTCATCCGGACTATATTCGATTCTACAACAGCCTGTGGCTTGTGGCTAATGATGTGATCATTGGGATCGCGTTGGGGTCATACATCATAGACAACGCCAACTGGGTCGCTTTCCAGATCAACTCCATCTTGACGGGCTGGACAGTGGAGGGGCTGCAACGTACCATATCCTGGCTGATGGACTGGCCGGCTGGCCTGAAATTGAACAATGAGCTCGCTGCGTTCCTTGGAGATCTCTTTCTATGGGTGATAGAGAACTGGGCAGGTGGGTTTGAATCTTTCCTCGTTCTCAAGGCAGACCAGCCATACTGATATCATGTTTCAGCTTGCATTGCCAACCTGCAACCCTACCTTCCACATGTCATCTACGTGGTGGGATGTTCAAGCTTCGCGGGGGCAAGCATGCCGATTGCCCTGTTTTCCGACCTGGTGTCTATCCTGACTGTCCACATTTACTCCTTCTACATTGCATCGGCGCGGATATTCAACTGGCAACTGACCATTATCATCTCGCTTTTCCATCTCTTCCGCGGCAAGAAGCGAAATGTGCTCCGCAACCGTATCGACTCGTGCGATTATGATCTCGATCAGCTGTTGCTGGGCACTATACTGTTCACTGTCCTTTTCTTCCTCCTGCCAACTGTGATCGTCTTTTACCTCGCCTTCGCAAGTGCGCGAATGTTGATCATCTCACTGAAAGCAGCGCTTGACACCTGCCTAGCCTTCTTGAATCACTTTCCGCTCTTTGCACTGATGCTACGAGTCAAAGACTCGCGACGATTACCTGGTGCGTATATTCCAAGAATATTTCAGGGCTATATCACTAATGGAGTGTGGTCCATCCAGGCGGGATCCGTTTCGAACTCCGGCAAGAGCACGACAAGTCTCCTGCAACCGGCAAGTCCACGACTAGTGTACCGTATATCCATTTCGAGTCCATTCCGCTCGCGCTTCGTGCCATGTTCGACCAGTACTTCCAATTGGGCCATCGTCTCCGGAAACACTACCTCGCCCCGCGGGTCATCTTCTGCCTCGTCACCGGCCGCTTCGTGCCTCCTATCCACCGTCGCAACCTCTACGGCATGCAGTACAGCATGCTCCCCGCGCGCCGTGCTACCATGATGGAGGTGTGGTCCATGTTGACACAGCCCCGCAAGACTAGTAGTGGAGGCAGCAGCTCCTCATCGATGGGTGGCGGAATTGGCACGGCGGCGAATGGGATCCTGAAGGTTCCGGGGACCTTCGGACAAGGGGATCTGCGGAGAAGAGGCCATCGATGATTTCCATAACGCTTCTATGCTCTGAGCATACAAGGATGAAGTACATAATGCATGGATGGTTCAAGCTGTCTGGCGGGTTGAGAGTCAGCGCAATGAGTGATGGTATAGGTATATAATACATAATGCATGTTGTTCAAACATCGTATCACACATGATGGTACATCAAAAAATATAGTACACGTAAGTAAAAAGCACAACTCTAATGTCTTGATCAAGAAAAGAGGAAACCAAGTAAACCCCGGCCCTCCTCTTCCCAAGCCATGCCATATATAACGGTGAGGAGGGAGACGGGATGAGATGAGATATGGATGAGTGAGTAAGAGAATTTGATGTTTTCAGGAGTTTTTCTGGAGTGGGTTTGACCGCCCCCCTCCTTTTTTGCCCTGTACATGTCCTGAAGAATCAACGCGCCAAAATACCTACTTTCTCATCACCCCTCCTTGACGGGAGGGTGGAGAGATCCGAAGTAGCTGTTTCCCAGGAAGAGAGAGCAAGGTGATTTAGATCCACGGAGTCGAAGAAGAAAGGAATTGGCATGAGATGCGCGGAGACCTCAACCTCGCCGAAGAGTCTCGGCGTCGAATTCCTTGGTCGTGCTCTTCCGGGCGTCCTCGAGCATGGAATCGATGCCCTTCTCTTTGAGGACGACCTGATGGTAGATGTTAGCGGGGTTATTCGAGGAGCGCCAATAAAGCGCTGTTCGTGACACAGCGACAGCGATAGTGACCGCGCGAGAGAGAAGCATGGAAGCACATACATTTAAGCAGGTCTTGTACTTGGTGAAGAGCTCCTCGCAGTCATTGGAGGTGGTGTTGCCGCGGAGATATTCTGGGGGTTCATGGGTTAGTTAAGACTGATAATTGGGATGGGTAGAGTGATGAGGTAGGGAAGAAGAGGCCGAGGCTGGCAACGGCAACTTACTCTCACTGTACCACTTCAGGAAGCAGGTGTCGTATTTCCTGTTGGAAAGTGGGTTAGAGGGTTTTCTGATATACAGGATGCTTTAGGTAAGGTAGGTGGGTGGTTGGCTGACTCTTTGATCTCGTTGCATTCGGGGGCGATTGAGGCTGCCATGTTTAAATGTGCGTAAGAATGGGCCTCCAAATAGATGTGATACTAGATAATGAGATGAAACTGAATCTAAAGTAAAGGAAATAGTACTATGTATGTGATTTGATATGCTGGTTTGGGGAGGCAAATCGTGGTATTCTAGCTGATCATGGAATTACGTAAGGCACATAGTTACTCCGATGGGTCTTGCTTGATGAGCACCAGATAGGTAGGCGGTCAATCTTGCCCGGTAGCCCGTCCGGCGTTTCTCCACCTCCGAACCCGCCGGCGCCATTTTTTTCCTTTGTTGCGCGGGACAAGAAATTTGAACTGCAAGCAAGCAAGCATTCGCCCGAGATTGTAAGAAAGAGAAGACCACATCGGGCTTTTCTTTTTCTGTCCTGGTGTCTGGGTTGCCTGAAATTGACCTTACAACGAGCTGGCAACCATGAACTCCGCCGCAGATTTCCCTCCGTTCCAGCAGCGACTGACCTCCTCGTTGGTCCAAGTGACGCGCACCGTTGGCCAGCTTTCCGCCGAAGATGTCGACTTCCACCGATCCTCGAATGCGGAGGTCTCGGACTCGTTGGACGAGCAGAGTAATCGGCTTCTTTCTTTGACCTCGACGCTGCTGAAGGCGGCCACGGCGGGCACGGATGTGTCGGCGCCGACGCTGGAGGACGACGATTCCCTCGAGGACAACTGGCGCGGCGTCGTGGATGTGATCGATGCGCTGCTGGAGCGGGCGGATGCCTGCCTGGATGAGTTCACCGGCGTGATCAAGAAACTGAGCCCCTCGCAGCAGGACCAGGCCGCCGCCGCCGCCGCCAAGGCCGCGAAGAGCAAGGCCGCCGCCGCCCGATTCCCGACCGTCTACGACTACGGCCCGTCGAAGATCCCCAAGCCCCAGCTGCTGTTCGAGCACCTGCCCGACAACTCCGACACGTCGCCGTTCAAGCCGCTGCTGAAGTCCAAGCCCCACGCGACGGTGCCGCTGGAGGAGTCGCTGAAGCGGAGCGAGACGGCCACGGGCTATGTGCACCCGTATGAGACGGAGATCCGCGCGGCCAAATTCCCGGCTTCGACGTATACCGTGTCGCCGCCGCGGGAGTATCAGCCGTGGGAGTCGACGACGGCGACCTTCGTGGATACCCTGGAAGGCGTGCAGGAGATGCTACAGGAGCTGAAGGGCGCTAAGGAGATCGCGATCGATTTGGAACATCACGATGTGCACTCGTACCAGGGTCTGGTCTCGTTGATGCAGATCAGCACCCGGGACAAGGATTGGGTGGTCGATACGCTGAAGCCGTGGAGAGAGGAGCTCCAGGTGCTGAACGAGGTCTTTGCCGACCCCGGTATTCTCAAGGTTCTGCACGGTTCGTCCATGGATATGATCTGGCTCCAGCGCGATTTGGGGCTGTATGTCGTCAACATGTTCGATACTTATCACGCCGCCTGCGCGCTGAACTACTCGAAGCGTAGTCTGAAGTTCTTGCTGCAGAAATTCGTCAACTTCGAAGCCGACAAGAAATATCAGATGGCCGACTGGCGCATTCGTCCCATCCCGGAAGGCATGTTCGATTACGCCCGCTCGGATACCCATTACCTGCTTTACGTGTATGACCACATCCGCAACGAGCTCGTCGAGAATTCGACCCCGGATAACAATCTGGTTGATTATGTCATGGAGCAGTCCAAGAAGGAAGCCCTGCAGATTTACGAACGTCCGGTCTACGACGCCGCAACCGGACAGGGACCTGGCGGCTGGTACGATGTCCTGTCTCGCAACCAGATCGTCATCAACAAGGAGCAGTTCGCCGTGTTCAAGGCGGTGCACCAGTGGCGCGACCAGGTGGCGAGAGAGGAGGATGAAGGTGTGCAGTGTGTGTTCCCCAAGCACGTGCTCTTCAGAGTGGCTCAGGCCATGCCGACGGACCTGGGCACTCTGTACCGGACCCTGTCGCCTATGACGCCGATTGTCAAGGACCGGACAGATGATCTGCTGGAGATCATCAAAACGGCGAAGGTCGAGGGTGCTGACGGACCGGAGTGGCGCGATGTCTACGTGAAGCCATCCAAGAGCACGCCGGCAGCCTCCGCTGGAGGGGTGGCGGGATTCTTGCCTGACCCTACCGCGGACGACACAGACCTCCCCACGGCGGCCCGCTACGAGATCTCGCAGTTCTGGGGCGGCGTGCTCGACACGCAGTCCCCACTCCCATCCCCCAAGATCTCCGCGATTGCTTCTGCCGAAGCTCTACGTCTGTCACTACCCCTCCCACCCATGCCTAGAACGGTCTCCGAAGCTCGCGAGAAGTTCGGCGTATCCACTCCGGCCGCCCAAGCTGCGTCCGCGAAACCCGCCGCGACTTCGGCTCCACCGGCGGCAGCAGCAGCGAAGCAGGAACCAGAGACCAGCGAACCCGAGAACAAGTACTTCACCATCAAGGAGAAGGGTGGCCCACGCAAGCGCAAGGTTACACCCGTCGTTGAGCCGCAATCCGAAGACGCGGAGGGCACTAAGGCCGACGAGGTCAGCTCTGCGGCGGATCTGGACCAGGACCTGAACGACAAGCCAACGAAGAAGCAACGGCGCAAGGAGAAGAAGAACAAGGCTGCTGCTGCTGCCGGCCAGACCGCGCAGGCTCAGCAGCAAGAGGAAGCGCCGTTCGACTACGAGGCTGCGGCTTCGATGCTGAATGCCAACCCCGCCGAGCAGGCCTCCAGACCCACGAGAAGGAAGCAATTCAACCCCTACGCCAAGGCATTGGAGGCTCCATCTGGCGTCCGCAAGCAGAAGCGCGAGACGGCCGGCCGAACCGCTACTTTCCGGTGATTTGTCGTCTGATCAGGTTTTTTTTGAGGCTAGTACGGTACATGCGAGGAGAAAGGGGAAACAAAAAAAGTTGGAAAATGTGTGTTGTCGAGGCGGGGGGTGTTTTTACTAGAATTCGATTGTATGCATAGCGATACCCGGGTTATATTTCGCAGATGAAATGCAGAGCATTATCTTTGTCGTTCGTTGTATATACGTAGTATATTGGCATGACCACCAACCTTGCTGAACATAAGTGGTCGACTCATACTTGTCCCAAGTGTGGATCGACTGTTGACCCACCGTTCCGGAACAAAGAGACTCAAGCAGCGGTAGACAAAACCTTGCGCCTCTGCTTGACCATGTACTTGTACATCATCACCGAACCTGAACGAACCCAAAGGGCATTAGCCACCTTTCTCTCTCTCCTCCCCCCGGCCCCCGCGCCCCACCAAGTCACCCAGAAGGGAACAGAAAAGGAAAAACTCACCAGGCGCATACAACCCCAAAAAGAAGACAAAGATCCCCTTCACCGCGACGCTGTCTGTCACCAGGGTCGCCCGGAACATCAACCACCATTCACTGGCGATCCCGATGGGGTAGAGACCCAGGAAAAGCGAGTATCTGGAAACGCCGCCGTTAGCAGGAGCCACCTCCTCCCCCCTTCCTCCCTCCCGAGGGGACCACAAAACAAACCACCGGGGGGGACATAAGCGGAGACACAAGGGTTGAACATACCGCAACCACCGCAACCACCGCGGCACCGCCGACGAGCCCGCCACACTCAGCACGGCGAAATACGTGTACCGGATGGCGTCCGCGAGGGACCACGCCAGCACCATGGCCGGGTAGATGGCCACCGTCGTAGTGGTGGCCTCCGGGAAGGCGTAGTTGATGGCCCAGACTTGGACGCCGCGGGCGAAGATCTGCGTGAAGGTTGTGAAGATGGGGGAGCGGGTGAGGCCTTTTTTTTTTTCTTAGTTGGCTGTTTTTCTGTGGGGTGGGGGGGCTGGAGGAGACCGTACCAAGGGCGGAATGCAGGATTTCAAAGCTGGCGAGGGTTTGGGTCCATCTTGTCCAGGGTTCGAGGGTTGTGTAGAGGGTTTCCGGGGGGACGAGGAGGACGATGGAGGAGAGTAAGGTGAGGAGGATGCGGGTCCAGAGGAGGGCGTTGATGGTGTTGTAGATTAGGAGGTAGGAGGTTTTGAGAGACATCTTGCGGGGTTCTCTCGGTCTGGATTGAGTGGGTTGGGTGTGGTTCAGGCAATCGATTGTTTCGGGAGAATTGTCAAGGTGAAGGTGTAGTGGGATCTGGGGATGAGGTTTTCGTTGGGTTGGGTTTTTAGTGGGGATGGATTTGCATGTGATCCGGGCCTTTTTGGGGGGAGTTTGTTTGTATGAAGGGTATAGGAGGATTCTATACAGATTGGGAGGAAGGCAGTCAGTTGAATATACTGGGCTGGAGGTGTGTGTAGAAGCTGTTTCTGCATCTCTGTATGGAATAGAGTGCTATTGATATCATCTTCTGACATAAAGTTTATGGGCTACGGTTATGCTTCGATTGGTTTCCCCTACGGTGGAACCGTAATGTCTGCGTTACCAACATTTTATATGGACCTGGTCGATTGACATCGATAGGACATATCAAGTAGTCGACATACCCAAGAAAAGAACCCGCGATCAAGGCCCGCGGCAGGACCTCAGTATGCTGAAGAAACCGCAATGCGCAATGCGAAATGCGAAAGAAAGTGAACTCCCGCTCCGTCGGTAATTGACTTCCCGCAGGCGAACCACGTGTTGACGCTTCGGCAAGCCCGGCCCGTCACCACCCCCGTACTATCTCCCGTTTGGATTAGGTCTAGTTGTCCGGCTTACTGCCGCCCTGCCGCCTTTTTGATTCACAGGGTAGCCGGAGGTATACAGGGTTATCGTCGTGTTTTGTTCTGATGCTAGAGTGCTGTGGAGAGATGCTGCTGTGTGCTGTGAGATATACGCACTGGATCGGCAGGCAAAAGGTTCGAGCGTCACACCGCTTACTGTTCCCACTCTGCATGTACTAACTATACATACTCGAATGAGAATCAGAGAATGTGCATCTTGCTGCTCGGATGTGGGGAGCAAGTCATAGAGACGCATATAGGTGCATCTACCTAAACATACAGGCAAGCTGGGGTGCCAGAGCCAACGACCATTATAGGTCTGCTATAACAAGATCAGATGAATCTGACCGAAGCAAATGTCATTCCTGAGCTTGTCTTGGGTACATCGCTCCATAGCCATGCACCTAACCACATACAACGGAATATGAGCATACCCGCTAGCTGACCGGAACCTCTGATGGTGGACATCCTAGGTGAGGGGAGAAGCAATGCCACAGGCGATCAACAAGATCTTACGCGTCGAGAGCAGGCTCTACACCTACGTGTATGGAGAAGATAGATCATCTGATCAGCACACTGCACTCGATCAAAATCTTGTTTTCCGCGAGGTATGATGTCAACTCAAATTTTGCTTATCACGAAGGAATAGGATCCCCAAATGCCTGGACCACGTCATCAACGATGTGAGATACCATGGTGTCGACTATCCCCGGCCTTTTGGTGGTCGGCAGACATCTCGATCTATCGGCCTGATCGCCAGGATTCAAAAGTGACCCTGGACACAGAAGCAACAAACAATAAAAGCGGCCCGAGCTCACGGTTTGCGACTACCATGTCGTCGCATGGTGGAGGTGGTGGAGGGGGTGGAGGGACACTAGAAATGTCAATTGGGTCGCACACACATGCATGCACTTCTGCACACCCTGTAATGGCACTAGCAGCTGCAAGTTGCGCTTGTGAAAGTTGCACTGCGGGTGTCCTCTTGGAGAATAGAGTTTCTTTGGGGCTGATGGCGGGGTTCGTCCGGTCGTACTCGGTATTATTGTCGACATGTCACTATCTGATTCCCGGGGAGATTGGGTAGGCTGGATCAGTGTCTAGACGTGAGGAGACTGGGTGTGATTGACAGGGACAATCAAGCCTGCGTCGTCTATATGAAGAAAGCCACGATGGAGTCAATGTCACCGGATAGACAAACAATACTCAATGTTCTGGTCACTGTCCATGATGGGCTGAATCAAGGGGCGAAGACTGTCAGTTCTGTGCTAAAAACAAGTCTAGATCAGCAATCGAGCTGAGTCAGAACAGGTGAATATGTGACTACTGTAGGTAACCCGCCATCGTGGATTGTTTGCTATGGTGCAGCATGAGGCGGGCGTCCCTTGCCCCAACCCAGATTCCAGGTCGACCCATCAATCACTAAATCTAAATTTAAGTTTGCGGACATCCACAGATGGGGTTAGCTTGAATGCGTGCCACGACTGTAGGTGCTAGCCGGCTATATCAGCACTCAATATAGACTCCATTGTTTGGTTAGCGGCTGGAGTCATGATGTAATGGCTCCTCGTTGTGTTCATCGAGGACAGACCTTGTGAGTCAAAGTACAGCGGAGAGGGACTGTGACTTCGTGGCGACGTGATATGCATGTCGTCAAGAATAGAACAAGATGTGAAACAGTGAAGCATTGGCTTCTAACTTTAGTGCCTTAGGCTTCCCAACAGCAACCTGTAGGTAAATTAAGAACAGGCGGCGGCAATGCACACACACGCTACAGTACTGTTAGCCAGTTGGTGGCACCAATCCGAGACAGGCCCTGACTCGGTGGTTTTTAGGTTGACGCAGGTACCAGCCTTGGGTCCCCCCCGATCTGATCAGGCGGAACTTTTAGTCGACGCGCTAAACTCCTTGAGGAGGAGACAAAAGTGGCCCCGGTGGTCACGGGTCACACCCGGAGTCGACAGTGGCACTTGCTTGCAGTGCTGCTGCAGCCGCGCAGCGTGAACAATTCAGGGGAACTGAGAACGAGAACCCCCACTGGTCTGATCTGGTCTGATCCGGTCCCAGGGTTTCAGGTCGTGGCTATTCTTACCTTCATATGGATATCTCCCAAATATCTATACATACACACGTATACACGTACACACGTACACACGTACACCTATACATATAACTAACTAATCGGTGGTAGGTAGGTCCTCGGTAGCAAAAGACCACAAATGGCACAAAGGATGAACAAGAACGGTGGGCCTACCTTCCGTACTAACCCTGTACCAGACTTCGGCCTTGCCCCTCTCTCTACGTATACCGAGCACTTAGTAGTGAGATCATGAAGAGTGAGTCTGCGTCCTGTACGGAGTAGACCAGATTGGTTGAGAGGTTAAGACTCATTTGCAGCTTCTAGGAGATCATCTTGGAATTTGTCATGCTCTCTGGAACATCCTTTGCATGGTTCTGCAACTGTGCGGTTCGTTCGCTCGCTCGCTCACCGGAAGGCTGGCGGGGGACAATCGATGCGACTACGTTATGATCCATGTCTCGTATCTGAGACTCAAAAGTTGGGCTTCTCTTCTCCGGGATTGTTGCGTCAATGGTGGGAATCAGATACGAAGTGAATCATGAAGTGATCTCTTTCGTGTCTTCATCCCCCTCAGTTCTGCCTCCATTGCCCCGGCTTTTCCGACCGACCGAGCCGTGGACAAAGTGGCAAGTGGCAACATTCTCCGCTCAGGAACCGAACTCCTGATGGCACGACCCATGGGATCATGAATGGGCGCATTGGGCCAGGGGTAAAAAGAGTTGGGGAAGCGAACCCGGATAATAACTGTTTAGTCTCGTGCTAAGGTTCTACGGAGTATTCAAGGTGGATATCAACTTATCTAGTCCCGACGCAATGTCTTTGCTAGTCGCTTAGGGTTGTTCTTAGCATACTCATCCCGGATTAGCTCGTTCTTTCTTGCTTAACAAGTGCCCTTATTCCCCCCCTTGCGTCGTCCTGCATGTCGACCGTCTAGCTCTCTGCACTACCGGTCGAATCACGACCTCCCAGGAGATGATCATCCGACTATCATCATTGGTGCAACGAACCCCGGAAAGGGACGGACTGTCGCAAGCATGGATTGGCATCAAGATGACGGGTGAGCGGTACAATCCATAGGTACAGTACGGAGTACTGTGCATGCCATGATCTCCTCTTTCTCCCGGACAGGATCCGCGCCGTCCCCTACCTGCCAGGTGGTACTCACCCTCGCCCTCAACAGATGCAGGAGTTCGCGGGAAGGCTACTGGTGGGTTGCCGACCACTCATAGATTATTGTAAGCATTCTGAAGAGATTAAAGGCAACTTGGCATCCAACTGGAAAACCTGATGGATTCCTAAAAACTCAATCAGGAGGGCCAAAACTGAATGAAAAACGACTTACTCCGTAGTCTGGCGCCGTTGATGGTCTGCCATTATATCCAAAACAGATAGCCATGGATCCCATAGACAATGTCTGGAGATCTGTCCAAGGAGAAGTTATGGCCCGATGACGATCAATTCGGTTAATCTCCATTGTCTCCCGCGGTTATAGTGAAGAAGTGCAAGTACGGAATAACTGCTAAGAGAGATCACGATATTTCCTGGCGAATATGAGATGGCCACGGTGGTGGTGGCGGCGGCGGAAGGAAGGGAGACTGTCCATGCCAGGAACAGGGCATGGTTCGTTTTGATTAAAGAGTGGAGAGCGCTTGAGTAACCGCCAGTTCAATCAATCTATCATAATGTGTAGGGGCCTATACAAGTTTAGTTAAAGTACTACCTACATACATACTAAGTACTCTACACACCTGTCGGCCGTTGAGATTTGAGACACTACAACGTACCACCGCATGCACCGTCCCCTCTTTCTCGGCCTATCTGGGCCGACCAGCATGGAAAATGAATTTGTAGTGTCGGGAGAAGAAGAAAAGGCAGAAGGGGGGAGGGTAGCTTATGAATGCCGGTGCCTGGGAAGCACCAAGCACCAAGTGACTGTACTGTATGTACCACACCCTTTTTTTTTTTTTACACCCAACCAGGCCAGTCAACGAGTCAACCGCGTTGCGTACCTGCTTGGCCCTTCAAGGTTGTTATTCAACCCGCCCACTGTTGCTTTGCTGCAAGTCACACGGAGACGAACTCCACCACCCTCTTCTTTTCTTTTCTTTTTTTTTTAATTTCTTTTTTTTTTATCTTTCCCTTCTCCCCTTCCTTCCCCCTCCCTCCAAATCTTCAGTACTCCTCCGTACATGTGTATCATTTCATTTTTAAATTCATAATTTAATTTATTTTATTTTACTCTTTTTAGCCTTTCCCTTTTGGTTCTTGGGTTGCCCACTTTTCTCCAACTCAAACTGACCTCAGAACCAGCAATCCATGATCCATCTTTCCCCCCCCCCCCCCCCCTCCTCTGATCCCCATCCAGCCATCCATTCTTTCTCCCTCTGACCTTAGGACTGACTGATTTACTATTCAGTACCATCACACCCTCCTTTCCTTCTCGTCAGTTTAGAAGTCTAATTAGAATTCTGTCATTCATTCTCTCAATTGATTCCTACCGTTCTCTGTAACATAAACCCCAAGACACTCCATATCACCATTCCAGCAACAACAGCATTGTCGCCAGTGTAAACTATACTCGCTCATACTTGCTGGTGTTAGGACGGGACTGCGACTAACTAGTACTACTTTGGGTGGTGGTGGCCCTGATTTCCATCTGCGTCCGACCGGCATCTTTCTCCTCCTGCCCCCCCCTCCGACGAGACGACTCCTTCTACTCCTCCCTCTCTTCAGTCTCTTTCCCTCTCTCTTGTTCCTCTCCCTCCATCTCCATCAATCTATTAATTTAATTCCTGCCCATCCTTGCCTTGCGCTCCCTTTCTACAAACGGCAGTAATTTTGCCTCTACTTATCATTCACTCCTGCCCACACTTTCGAGCTTGCGATCCCTTCAATTCTAACGTCTCTCTAATTCTTTCGGAGTTATTCCCACCAACTCCCTCGTTCTTCCCAACCGACCTATAGCCGCCGGAGAGTATTCGAATCGCCGTCGCCTGTGGATCGCCCCTAACTCGCTCTGCTCCTTGTCAATCCTTTACTTTGGCTAGTTCAACGTCTGCTACTTCCCAAAATTGGTCCCTCACTCCTCCCTATCGCCAGACCTGTCAGTCAGTGCCACTCAATCGCGATCCAACGGTCGCGCACTTTTTCCCCTTCGCTGGTCGCCTTCGGCCATATTCCGCATACGCGCTCAACAGGGGCTTCACTTCATCGCACGACATTACCGGGTTGCGTTTCGTCGACGTTGCCGTGTCATATTACCTTGGGTCTTCGACTTTCTCAAGACAGAGCGATAACAAGACGCCGAAAGCGCTCTTGCTGGTGGCTGGTAGTATATACGCGACTTCCGCCAATTCGAGTGCTTCTCTTCAGCGCACTGTCACACTCCTTTTGTTCACACAATGTCGGTTGCTACCATGTTACAACCTGCCTCCAGAACGTCTACTTCATCTTCCTCGTCTTTTCAACCCATGACGCGTCAAAACACAATGTCGTCCCACGACACGCGGTCCCTCCGCCAGTCGAAGCGGATGTCAATGAATGCGCTGTACATGTCAATGTCGGCGAAGGATAGAGACTTGGAGATTTCAGATGATCTAGCTAGGGGTGAGTCTGCTGTGGTCTGAAATGCCCCCTCGGTCTGTTCTAACGTTGGACGGTACAGCCCAGAAGTTCCTGCAAGAGTTGAAGACGAATATCTCTTCACAATCGAAGAAGAATTTCGTTCTCGAAAAAGATGTCCGATATCTGGATTCTCGGATTGCGCTGTTGATTCAGAATCGTATGGCTTTAGAAGAGGTATGAATCCGACAGCCACTGTTGTTTATTTTGCCACCTCTAATTCTGAGTCTAGCAAAATGAAGTTGCGAGCCATCTCGACGAAGTCCTGGATCCCCAGGAGGGGTTCTTTCCCAATGACGACAAAACTCAGAAGTACGGCAATCTTCTCTTCCTCCTCCAATCCGAGCCGCGCCATATCGCCCATCTGTGCCGATTAGTCTCCATGTCAGAAATCGACTCCCTTCTGCAGACGGTCATGTTCACAATCTACGGAAACCAGTATGAGAGTCGTGAGGAGCATCTGCTTCTCACCATGTTTCAGTCTGTTCTTACCTATCAGTTTGATAACACGCCAGAGTACTCGTCCCTCCTCCGCCAGAACACCCCCGTCTCACGCATGATGACCACATATACGCGACGAGGGCCCGGTCAAAGTTACCTGAAACAAGTACTCGCCAACCAGATCAACTCATTGATTGAGCTACGTGATGTGGACTTGGAAATCAACCCCCTCAAGGTCTATGAGACCATGGTTAAGGAAATCGAAGAAGAGAATGGATCGCTGCCTGACTACCTCGCAAGATCTGTCACGGCGGAAGCTGCAGCAGAGAATAAGCAGGTGCAGGCCATTATTGAACCGCGCTTGAAGATGCTTACTGAGTTAGCGAACAAGTTCCTGTCAACGATCATCGATCACGTGGACGAGGCCCCGTATGGCATTCGGTGGATTTGCAAGCAAATTCGGAGCTTGTCTCGTCGCAAATACCCTGATGCGCAGGACCAGACGATCTGCACCCTCATTGGTGGATTCTTCTTCCTTCGCTTCATCAACCCAGCCATTGTCACTCCACGCTCCTACATGCTGATTGAATCGACTCCGACGGAAAAGCCCCGTCGCACGCTGACGTTGATCGCCAAGATGCTTCAGAATCTGGCAAACAAGCCCTCGTATGCGAAGGAGCCTTATATGGCGAAACTGCAACCGTTCATTGAGCAGAACAAAGAACGAGTCAATAAGTTTATGCTTGATCTGTGTGAAGTGCAGGACTTCTACGAGAGCTTGGAAATGGACAACTACATAGCACTATCCAAGCGCGACTTGGAGTTGCAGATCACTCTCAATGAGATGTATGCCACACATGCCTTGTTGGAGAAACACAATGTGGCTTTGGCGCAAGATCAACATTCTCACCTCCATGTGTTGTTGCAGGAGCTTGGTACAGCACCGCCCCAGGTTCCGCGCAAGGAGAATAGGACCATCACAGTCCCCTTGTTCAGTCGCTGGGAAACAACTGCACTGGATGATTTAACCTCGGCCCTCGACATCACTCAAGAAGAAGTCTTCTTCATGGAAGCCAAGTCCACATTTGTTCACATCTTGCGGTCTTTGCCGCCAGACTCTCCTGTCGCCCGGCGCCCCCTTCGCCTTTATCGCATCGCAGAGGCGGCGGCAACCTCGAAGACCGGCGATGCGGCCATGGTCAAGAAGGGCATTCGCACCATGGAATTGTTGAGCCAGCTTCAGGAGATGGGAGTGATTGATCGGTCGGACGATTTTAGTCTTCTCCGCGACGAGGTGGAACAGGAGCTGGTGCACCTGGGATCTCTGAAAGAAAAGGTGTTGGAAGAGACGAAGAAGTTGGAAGAAGTCTTTGCGACCATCCGTGATCACAATGCCTACTTGGTGGGCCAGCTCGAAACGTACAAGTCGTACTTGCACAACGTCCGAAGTCAATCGGAGGGGAAGCAGCGGAAACAGCAGAAGCATCAAGAACTTGGACCCTACAAATTCACACATCAGCAGCTTGAGAAAGAGGGCGTTATTCGCAAGAGCAACGTCCCTGAGAACCGTCGGGCGAATATCTACTTCATGTTCAAGAGTCCTTTGCCTGGCACCTTCGTCATCAGTCTCCACTATAAAGGTAAGCTGAAGACTTCAGACTTATGGCTTTTGGTGAGTTCTATGCTAACTCGGTGAACCTAGGTCGTGCACGTGGCCTTCTGGAACTGGATCTCAAGCTTGATGATTTGTTGGAAATGCAGAAAGACAACCAGGAGGACCTAGACCTGGAGTACGTCCAGTTCAATGTTTCGAAAGTACTCGCACTTTTGAACAAACGATTTGCACGGAAGAAGGGCTGGTAGGAAGCCCTCGGTTTTCGGCTTCCACGTCGATGACCGTGACGACTTACATGAACTCGAGCGGACGGCAAGCAATAACGGCTTCAGTTTGGTATCCATACTCGTAGCAGATGCTGCTGGCTTGTCCGTTCGTTTTACGCTATGATTTCGAGATGGATGGATGACCGAGATATACATTCTTCGATTGTCCCCATGTTTCAAGATGGGGCTTGACGATCAATCATCGAAACCTTCTCGATGACTTCTGATTTCAGTTCTCCTTTCAGTTGGTGTCCGTTGCGCATACAAGGCGGTAATATATGGTGAGCACGCCTGTTGTTCTCTAGGTGGCAAAGGCGCTGTCCTCGCCGGTTCGAGGATGAGCGCCCATGGCTTCAGTTATTGTTTTTCCTAAAACCGTCCACTTTTGCGACGGGCTATATCCTATGATGATTTGTGCCTGGATTTGTTTTGGCCACTGACAATTCACTAAAGTTGCAGTGCACATTTATATTTTTGTTGCCTCGTTTCCATGCCGTATTATGCCACACTGTCTATATATGTACCTATAACCATTGGATTTAGCGTTCACTTGCTGTATTATGGCACCTAATGAAGAAGATACTCCTGACGTGACTTGTGGCTCAGACCGATTTTCTCAAGTAGTATTCTTAGTGCGTATCTTGCTGTTCTTGCTCTTCAGGCGTGAAACGTAGGAAGAAGCACTTTGCGCCACTGAATTGAGGAGGCAGATCTCCCTATTCGGATCTGCAGTGAGAGGCTACACCTACGTCACCAAAAGTATCAAGTGGTCGAGCGGTCGGTCAGTCTAATCAAAGGACTTAATCCCAAACCGGTGATACGAAGGTGGTACTCATTTATGAAGGAGGAGCGGCTGACCAATACTAAGGGGAGAGTGAGAATAGACGAAGCGGTAGCAGGTGTGAGGGAAGGCGACGCGGCGACCGCCTGTTGCTGAGGCCTCCTCGCTGAGGCCTCCTCTCTCAGGCATCGAATTCAGGCTGGTTCTTCTTCTTCTCCTTCTCCCTCTTGCACTCCGTAGATCTTTGGAAGTGAACTTAGTTGTTCAGTAGTTGATAATTGATAACAATCGGATTTGTCTTTAAGATAAATAAACAATCAGTTACTCAGACATTGCAACCTCCATAATAAACCACTTCTCAAACGGATTCAATAAATAGTAGATAAAATAGTCTATCATTTACCCCCTTGAAGCCTACGTATTGTTTCTGTCTCCCCCCCCCCTCTGCTCTCTCTTGTAACTACGACGTCCCGCTGAAGTGTCCCTCCCTCCCTCCCCCACTCACTCTGCTTCCCCCTGC
>NW_020290863.1:0-31666 GCF_003184695.1 Aspergillus brunneoviolaceus CBS 621.78
CTCCCCCCCCCTCCAATCCTCCTCTCCTTTACTCGACAATAGGTGGGTTTGAGAATCAAACCACCTATCTATCATCATGGATGGGGATCTCAGTCTCTCCCAGTCTTTGGGAGGACTACGCATTGCCAACCCTGATGATGCTTCGTTACATTCGTCTGAAGATGCATCAACACCTGCCGCCGGCGCTGCTTCAATAGCAGACTCCGACCTGGTACGCGATCCCGCAACCTCCGAACGGCCAGAAAGTGCCTCCTCTACCTATCTTCCCCGACCGTCAGCACCTCCTTCGAGCTCCGAAGTCCAAGAAGCCCTCGCCGCGGTACAAGTCGAGCCCTCAACGAGGACCTTCGAGAGTCGGAGCTCGATATACAGCCCATACTCAGACCCTGCACAGCCGCAACCCTCGCAACCTTCACAAGCGACGCCTCAATACTCCCCCTATGTGCCTTCGCAGCAACCCAACCCCGGTCCGCAGTCCTCCTCCCGTCCACTCTCCTCATTCTACGCGAACGGGTCCACCTCCACTCTGGCAGCTCGCGAAGGCTCATATCGAATTCGGACCGACTCCGCCGCGTCTTCCGCCTCTGAAAGTCTGGCTCGGGCAGAGTCTCGCGGAGGCTCTGCGGCCTACCAAGCGGGTGTCCCCATACGCGATAACAATCACAACGATCGGTCGTACCGCACGGCACAATTACCTCCCGGAAATGGACCAATGGTCATGCGTCAACCCTCTCGCGCCCACAGGGGTCCGTCGACTGGTTCCCCGTATGCCATGGAGAATGGTCCCAGCTCGAGCAGTGAAGATTGGCAAGATCGGGGTGCGGCTGTTGCTGTACGGCAGGAAATTGACGCCAACGGTAAACCGGTCGCGCGTTATATTAAAAAGGGGGTCCGCGATTTCTCGTTCGCTCATACGCTCGGGGAAGGCTCGTACAGTACCGTCGTATTGGGCACGGACCGTCAGACACTCAAGGAATACGCGATCAAGATTTTGGACAAGCGACACATCATCAAGGAGAAGAAGGTCAAGTATGTCAACATCGAGAAGGACACTCTCAACCGACTCACCGAACACCCGGGTATTGTTCGGTTGTATTACACATTTCAGGACGAACGGTCCCTATACTTCGTCTTGGATCTCTGCAAGGGAGGCGAGTTGCTGGGGGTATTGAAGCGCATGACTACTTTCGACGAAGAATGCACGAGGTTCTACGGTGCCCAGATCCTAGACACGATCGACTATATGCACAGACGTGGCGTCATCCATCGAGACTTAAAACCGGAGAATGTTTTGCTGGACGGTCAGATGCACATCAAAATCACCGACTTCGGAACAGCCAAGATTCTCAAAAGTCAACGGAAACCGAGCCCGAACTCCAGCGGGATGCCTCCGCTCGATGCGACCGAAATTCCCGAGGATGATCGCGCGAGCTCTTTTGTTGGCACCGCAGAGTATGTCAGCCCGGAGCTCCTGACAGACAAGAATGCATGCAAGGCAAGTGATCTGTGGGCTTTTGGCTGTATCATCTTCCAACTTCTCGCGGGGCGGCCTCCTTTTAAGGCTGGAAATGAGTACCAAACCTTCCAAAAGATCGTCGCGCTCGATTACGAGTTTCCTCCCGGGTTCCCTGCGATCGCTCGCGATTTAGTCGAACGCCTGCTGGTACTGGACCCGGCGCGTCGTTTGCCGATTGAGCACATCAAGAACCACGAATTTTTCCAGGGCATCACCTGGGGCCCGGATCTATGGAAGCGGAAGGCGCCTCGTCTCAAGGCATACGTTCCGCCCCCGCGTGAGCCCATTAAGCTCAACAACGGCGGCAATGGTGAGAGCTATCCCGCAAGCATCAATGCAGCCTCCGTAAGCAATAACGCTAGCCAACGGGTTGTTCCTCGACTAGTGACCGAACTCCCGCCGCCGAGTCAGCTGGACATCGAATGGTCGCCCGTACTGACGAAAACCAATGAACGGATCCTCAAACTTGGCAACTTAGTCGTTTTGTCTTCTCCCGCTGCCCACAGTCCAGTCTCAAAGAATGGCGGTGAATACGAAGCGCCTCGGAAATTCTCGCGATTCTTCGGTGGCAGCACGACCAAGAAGCGTCAGCGCCTAGTCATGGTGACCTCCTCTGGTCGGATCATCATGGCAGCATCTGGCGGCGATGAGAAGAAAGCGAAGTTGGAACTGTCTCTTCTTACTCCGGGCACGACATACCGAACCTCAACAGACGCTAAGGGGACCTCTTGTTGGGTAGTGGATACGGTAAGTGCAATCTCTCAGTGAAGATGGGTCTGGTTTCTAACCCAAATGTCTAGCGTGACAAACATTATGTATTTGAGGATCCCAAGCCGTCATCTGGCAGCGTAGGAACGACTGCCATGTCTACTCAGGAGTGGTTGGATACTCTGGACCGAGCCAAGGAGATGGCTTTGTCACAACAGGGGAACGGCTCATATTCAGATGACGCCTTCCGCGACCTGTCATCCGGCTTGTCTAGCCATGCTAATACGTTGGACCGGAGCTCAGAACTCCAGCAAGAAAGCGCACCCACGGGCCGTGCCACTTTGGTCAAACAACCACCAACCGATACGGATTCGGTTAAAGGGAAGAAGCGATTCAGCCGACGCCATTCGAAGAACGGTCTTGCGGCGGTCTTCTAGGCCCTTCTCACATACCCTTCTCTCACTCAAACTTCATTCCCCGATCTCTTCTCCATCACTTTCTCTCCATTCCCTGAAAAGTTGGGATGCTGTCCACTGCGCAGGATCGCACACATAACTCTCCTCTTGTCTTTGGAACATAACTCGTGCGTGTGTTTTGCTTGATATCCCTGAGTGTTTCCCGCAGCTGCGCTTGGCAATTCTGTTTCTCTTTGCTACCACTTAGCAGGTCTTGCATTGGGCTATTGTTTGTCGCGGGAGACCCAGTCATACACTCTAGCCAGCGACTCGTCGATTTTCCTTTGTTTGCATCTCGTGTAAGAATTGCGATGTGGTCTCATTTGTGTGTGACTTTTTGCCTGCATCTTTGCAATGATGAGCGTTGTTTTTCTTCTTTCTCTTGTTGAGATTGTTGCATTTAGATGGGAAGGAGTATGCATATATATCCCTCATCTGGCCCGTTTACCACTTTCGATCGCATCAATCTATTTCGCGCGATACTTCCTTTATTTCATTCTGATATATATCCTTTGGACCTGGCGAGATCCAGGATCTCGAGATTAATAGATCTTGATTGTTGGTGGGAGAGACGAGAGAGAAAGACAGTGCCATAGAGTGCACCTTCTCGCTGGGAGGAATCAATTCAAATTTCTAATCTCTTTTTATCTTGTTCAAGGGGTTTTGTTGTTGATCAGCGACAGGATCCGGTGTTGGCTCGGAGCTTATTTAGGTTTCTTTTTTCTTTCTGGCTTCACTTTCGCCCGCCCTCTTTACTCTTTGATCACCCATATTCCCAGGGTTATCAAAACCCCCTCTCCATATTTTTCAAGACGGGGAACTCGATAATAGTACCTTCAAATGCAAATACATTCCAAATCTCTGATATCATCCGTGCATCCGAGACGCCGCTATCGTATGTACAAGGCTTGTGTCATATATGCTCCCCTTCCTGATCGATTCCGGAACCAGAGGATAGTTATGTACAACTGGTGGGTAGAATGTTAGGTTTACCTAGGTAGATAGGTGAATTTCCCTTCTTCAAACCCAATTCGATCGGCGTTCCCTTTCTTGAGCCGAAACGCTACCCATCCGATATATGCAGTACAGTAAAATGCTCTGGGGTTAAAGAGCACGAGCAAGAGCCAGAGCCAGAGCCTAGATGAACAACCAGTCAATTCGGGAAGCATCCAGCTCCTGGATCCAATCGAAGTCGCCATCATCGTCGTCGTCGTCATCGTCATCGTCATCAGCATCTTCTTCGTCGTTATAAACATTATCGTGATCATTAGTACCGGTATTAGGATTAGTAGTGAAAGGATCCGTCGGATTCGGCGCATTCGCGACAGATGCCCAGGGATTGGCCGAAAAGGAGCCAGCCTGCTGCTGGCGCTGCTGGCGCCGCAGATTCTTCCGCTGGCGCCGCTCCTCGACCCTCTGATCGCGCTTGCGCCACATCAGACTCAGTACCCAGGCGGCGTTGCGCACGTTGACGCTCGTGATGTCGTAGTAGAGGGCGCGGAGCTTGTCGAGCAGAAACGGGCGGAGGGCGGGGTCGGCGCACTCGGCGCCGGCGATGAAGGTGGGCCAGATTAGGCACTTGAAGTGCGGGTCGGCGACGGGGATGAGGGCGATCTGGCGGATGAGGAGGTCGGTGACGGCCCCGTGGTCGGCGGGGAGGCCGAAGTGGCGGGGCGGACTTGTTGGGTTCGCCGCCAGGCGCGGGCGGGAGAGGGCGCGGCTGGCGTAGAGGTAGACGGCGGCTTGGTAGACGGTGGCGAGGGCGGTACGCATGGAGAGGTCCGGGAGGTGGAGGAAGCTCTGCATAGATTGCGCCCAGGCGGCGGGGTCGAAGGCTTGGATGTGGGCGAGAAGGGCGGCGGGGGATTGTAGCGGGTTGGCATGGGCGGAAAGGTGGGGGGAGGTGAAGACCATCTTGGGAAGGTGGGGAGGGGAGGAGGGTTGGTTGTTGTCGTCAGGTCCCTGGGAGTCATCATGTTCCATGTAGAGACCCGCGTGGATGAGAAAGATCACTTCGAGGAGATAGCCGGGGCAGCCGACCCAGGAGGTCTCTTCGAGTCGCTTGAGGACTGCCGGGCCCATGTTCGAGGTGTAGAAGGGTCGCGTCAGGGAGCCGGGGCGGGCCAAGGTAGAGCCCATCAGTTGGATACTGGACAGGGTTAGATGAGAGCAGGCAACAGAATAGCGGAGATTTAGAGTCGACATACATGAGGATGCCATCTATCGCAAAGTCATCTAACCAGGAGAAGAGCCCCTGGGTTGCCGGGCCATCTGGGTGATCACCTTCTTGGCGGCCTTTGAGGAGTTTCTTGGCTCCTTCAAGATGGTACTTCCAGGCTCCGTCGCCGGATTCAATCGCATCCATCAACGCAAGCAACATGCTCGCGGCCAGCGTTCGGTTGTCATGGCGCATGACGGGATCTTGGATGTCTTGCGACAATCGCTGCAATGCGCGCTGTTTGAATCCGAGGAAATGCTCGTATACTTTCGAGGCCGGTCGGCGCGACAAGGATCCGATCACAGCCTTCTCTACGTCCTCCGATGAGAGCAATGTTCCTGCGGCTGCAGTTTCCACGCTCCAGGGTCCCGGAGAGAAATCTTCATTGGCTAGAATGGCGTAGTGTAAAGCACCCAGGGCTGAAAGCACGTGGGCGAGTAGGGAGGAGTCGCCGAGTAAGGGGGTCAAGTCGCGGAACGGGTTTTGGCCGTTTGAGTAGAGCGTAAGATAATTGGCAAGGTACTGGTTGACTTTGACATCGGGTCAGCATGAACCTAGGACCCAAGGAATGCTCGTCACGTACAATGGATGATGTATTGTCTGGAAAAGCTGTCCAAATCCTTGAACAATGGATCCACCAGACCCCAGGGCGCAGGGACAGAGTCAAGAAGCTGGGGGTTGCGTTGTATTACGTGGCTCTGATCGTAAGCTTCGACATCGGCCATCGCCAAGTCGTTGGATTCGTGCGACATCTCAACATGGTCGGTGTCGTGCGGAAGCGCAGGGCCGATTGTGTCGGGTGACGCTGTCGAAGCTGGCGAAGAAGAGCTGGAGCCATTGTCCCGTCTTGCACTCAAAGCACCCTTCACAACATCGTCGTAGCTGCGACCCATCATTTTCCCGCGACTGGCAACGCCGCCCTTCACCCAGACGAGGGGTTTCTGATAGCCCAGACATTCCTTCCCCGCATCGCGACACTTGCGACAGGTGGGCAAACCATTGTCGCATACAATCCGGCGACGGCGGCAAGTATAACAGCCTTTGGTCATTATTTTATTCCCCTTCAAGCGTGTGCATGTAAGGCTGTGCGCACTCGAGGTTGGTCACTGAATTGGCGTCGCGGGGGTAGGACAGGTCCGTGGTGCAGTGGAAGAACGGAGTACTCGAAACGGGGATCTGGAAACAACGCTCGACATCATTGAAAGTCGATCTTAAGGATGAAGGCTGTAGTTAGAAGCATTGCTTGTGAGTTAGTGAAACACCCGATGGTAGGCTTTGCATGATTCGCATGATTCGTATGATTCATCGTAAGTGACAGGAGTTGAGTTCGGAGGAAGAGCGGCGGGGCGAGACCGGGACTCGAGAAGCCTGGAGAAGGTGCCGTCCATTCATTGATTGGTGGAGGGCATCTGACTCAATGGACGGACCGGATTGAAAACAGCTAGCCGGATCGGGCTAGACTGAAGTGGGACTGACGGGAATCCAGCGGCAGAGGCACAAACAAGCCAAACAAACAACATTCATTGTATTGTTGTTGGAATACTTTATCAAGGTCAAAATATGAAGAGATGAAGAGATGAAGAGAGAAACTTGAGGGTTTTTAGGATAGCGAAGCCAGGGACTCAAGGGGAATCTTAGAAAAAGGGGTCAGATGGATTATACCAAGTACTGTACTCATAACACTCCGTAGTGATGCAGCCACCCACCCGTGATCCCCAGCCAACCAAACTCACCAGCCAATCCGGTCAACACCGTCCCCATCCATGATTTCCCTGCCTCCCGCACTTTCACTCCTTCACTTTGGCTTCATCACTTTCAGGGGAAGCTGCCGATTTGGCCTGGGATTATGAGCCTTGGTGGCTAGTAGTCCTTGTTGTTTTCTGTTGACTTGCAATGTACCTGTCCCCGTCAGACCAGTCTTGTGTTATTTGCCGATCTACTATTCATTTCACCCTCACCTGCAGCAGCGGCTACACCAGTGCGCGCTTTGGCTGCCTTCCCCTGTCGCATGAAGTGGACTGGCCCTGAGTCTCGCTCAGAGTGAATCACTTTCTTCGTTTTTTCAGAAAATTCGTTGCTTTTCATCCTCCCATCGTACCCTAACATTCTAGTCTTTATCTCCCAAGAAATTATATCCGCGAGGTGGTCCGTGTGGTTATCGCGATCGCGGGGGATCAACAACGGTTAACCCGCCGCCACTCGCAGACCTTCGCAGCCACATCCCTTTTGGTCGGTCAAATCGGTGATTGTCGCGCGTCGCTCAGCATTCCTCTCGCATTCGGGAAACCCTCCCTAGTCGGTGCGCGTGTCGTTGGTCCTTGATTGACACAGCCGCCGCTCGAGAGTTGGGATTTGTTGGGTCACTGCGCGGTTCGCTCAGACGATGTTTACCAGGTCCTCCAAAGCCACCTCCACGGTCACCTCCATCGACATGGTCTCTCAGGCTCAAGTTCTCGATCGCTCCTTACCGGCGCAAAGCACACTCTCCTCCACCTCCCGCCATTCGCATTCCAGCCGACGACATCGCTCCAGTCGCTCTCACCATGGCGGTCTGACCCATCAACCCCAGAACGAATTCCCCATTTTCACTCATACCGGCGATGTGGAGATCGTGATCCGCGCGGGGGCACAGGAGCAACGCTACCTTCTTCACCGGCTCATACTGACGCAGTGCTCTGGGTTTTTCGAAGCAAGCACTCGGGATGGGTGGTCACCGCAAGCCCCCCCTCGGCCATCCAATCCAGACCCAGGGGTCCTGTCCAGAATCAGCGAGGACACCTCTTCGTTGTCTAACGGCTCAACCCTGGCTCAATCGGAGAGTGGAGGGTCGTCCTGGTCCCTGGAGAAACGGCGCTGGAAATATGAGCTCGACTGGGAAAACAAGGCCGAGGATGAGGAGCCGATCCTCGTACAAAAGGTGTGTATGCCGCCTGTTCCCATTGCAGCTGACTTTGGCTGATCTGCTGTCAAGCCGCCGAGCTACTCCAGCGCCTTTGGCTGCGAACCCGGGCAATACCCTCCGTCGGTGACGAAACCATCGAACACGCAGACGGGCTTCGTTCGATCGATGGCCAATCTGGCCGGGATGCAGTCGGCCGTGATTCTACCGCACAGGAACAGCTCTTCCAACCCGCCAGTGGACCCCATCATCCGGGACTACGACAACCTGTTCCGGATGTTCTACAACTACCCGCCGACGATCAACAGCGTCAACATCGCGACCGCCTACTCCGAGTGCCGTGCGCTGCTCTCCCTGGCGGACATGTACGATGCGCTTCCGGTCACCGGACCACGGGTGGACCATCATCTGCTGGGCTTCGGATCGCGGCTCTTCAAGCAGATCGCCAAGTACCCTCCCAGCTATCTCAAGCTGGGCTACATGGCGCGGAGTCGCGTCATCTTCTCTGAGGCACTGATCCACGTCGTCGGCCAGTGGCCGGCTGCTGTGCCGCACCTGCGCAACGGCAGCTACTCGCCGCTCCCGAATGCGGTCCTGGACATCATCGAAGACAAGGTCGAAGACCTCGAAGACCTGAAGGCGCGCATCGACTCCAAGCTGCTCCGACTCACCCTGACCACCTCGCGCGGCGAGCGCGTCAGTCCGACCAACGCCTACCTCGACTGGCTGGCCGTTTCCCTGTTTCGACAGTGGTTCGTCGACAGCACCACTCCGCCCCCGCCGCCCATCCTCAAAAACACCTCGACGAACCCGAGCAGCCATCACCACAGTCACAGCCACAGTCACAGCCATGGTAGCCACCACCGATCCACCGCCAACCTCCCCTCGTCATCCCCCTCGTCCACCTCCCCGCCATACTCCCCCGCGCGCGTCTACCGCCTCATCGGCTCCCCCTCCACCCAAGCCTACCTGCCGCACGACGACCTCAAGCGCTTCCTCAAAGTCCACCCCACCCCCTCTGCAGAAGCCCTTTACAGCCGCGACGTGATGAAACGGTTTGAGCGGAAGATGGACGAAATCAAACGGCTGGCCCGCGAGATCGTCAAGCCCCTGATGCGGAACTTTCTGGAGTTGGACCTGAAAGACAGCGGCAGTACTGGCCATAGCAGTGAGGGCGGCGGACTACCATACCTGACCTGCACCAAGGTCGAAGACGAGGATATTCCATGGGAGTGATCCACCCATCACACCCAGTGCAACGACTCGACACGCGACAAACGATCACGCAATTTAACTTTTCTACTTGAGAAGCTTCTCCTCCCCCAATTTACACATGCTTTACTTCCCATTGGTCTTGGTTGCTTTCGATACCCGATTCATGAATATAGTTTTTTTATGGTTGATGGTTGATGGTTGATGGGTTAAACGATATACACGGATATGAGGTTCACCTCTACTGTTTTGGGTTTTTTTTTCTTTCTTTCTTTTTTCTTTACTTATTTTTATGAACCTCTGATGTTCCCCCCCTCTTGTTCAAGTTCCCCTTCCTTATGAATGAACGATGATGCTGTCTATTCGCCAAAAACCCAATTAGTCCTAGTCCTAGTGAATGTGCTATGAAGTTATGAATACAAATGCAGACTACGGGGTTCCTTTTCGTCTTGTTTCTTCGGGCGTTTTGCTTAGAACTTGGAATAGTCTTACCTCTTCCTGTTGAGGTGGTGGGCACTAGTTGGATTGATGATGCTACAGTGAAGAGAAATGGGGACAACCAAGGTAAATTGTATCCTGGGATTAAGATTTATTTATACCATTGGGTAAACACACCAAAGCCCAGGGGTCTTTCTTCCATTTGTAGGTAGAGGCCCGCGTGGCCACTTGTTATGTATGTTCTTGCGTGGACCGTAGCAGGATGGCTCTCCTTATCGGATCTAGATGTCTAAGGTACACGACCGGAACTGGCTAAGTGGGACACACGCACTCGTCGAAGCTTCATTTATCGTACATTGTGATATAATTTACATGGGGCATGGACTCCTTCCTGTGTAGTTATGAAAGAGGAGAGAGAGAACAGGGGTCCTCACAATACACAGACACACACACACACACATACACACATACACATAACATAATCATACATCCACCTCGCATTCACCTCCGGGATCTCACTGCACAGCTCCCAGAGCCATACCATGAGCCAAGGCTGAGGGTAACTAGCTTAGGTACCTACCAACCGACGGAAGGCAAGCTCATTTCTGCTTCCCGATGACCTCGATCCCGCCCATCCACCCCCGTAGCACCTCCGGCACAACCACCACCTCCCGCTTGGGGTCCCAGCCATGCTCCAGGATTGCCGCCAACACGCGGGGGACGGCCATGGCGGTGCCGTTGACGGTGTGCGCGAACCGCGTGGGGGCCTTGTTCTTCTGGGCCTTGCCGTCGCGCACCCGGGTCGCGAGGCGGCGGCTCTGGTAGTCCGTGCAGATCGAGGCGGAGGTGACCTCGCCCCAGGCGGATTCAAGCGATGCGGTTGCATCGGTGCCATCGACAGTCCCCTCGGCGGGGGCCGCACTGCGCAGCCGCGAGGGGAACAGGACCTCGATGTCGCGCTTGCGGCTGGCACTGGCGCCCAGATCGAAGGTGGGCATCTCCAGGACGCGGGCGGGCAGGCCCAGGGAGTGCAGGATCTCGGTCTGGATGGCCAGCAGCTCGGTGAAGAGGTCGTCGGATGAAGACGACCCGTCGGCGACGATGGCGTCGGCCCACGCGAACATCTCAACCTTGGTGAATTCGTGGACGCGGTACAGGCCCTTGGTGTCGACGCCGCGGGAGCCGGCCTCGGCGCGGTAGCAGCGGCTGGGGCCGACCAGTTTCAGCGGGAGGTCGGCGGAGTCGAAGGTGCGGCCGGCGTGCATGGCGGCCAGCGGGATCTCGGCGGTGCCGGCGAGGGCGCGCTGGGGTTTCGCGCCGTTGTCCTTGTCCTTGTCGGCTTGCTCGAGGGTGAAGATCTGCTGCTCGTTGTGCTGGTCGCGGGGCTGGAAGCCGCACGCGTCGGCGATGTGCGAGTAGACGATCGAGGGCGGGGAGACGGGCTTCCAGCCGTGGCGGCGCGCCACGGTCAGCGCGTACTGGATGAGGGCCTGCTCCAGAAGCGCGCCCTCGTTGGTGAGGAAGTACCAGCCCCACCCGGTGGTGGTGGCCGAGCTGGTGAAGTCCAGGAGGCCCAGCGTGGTGCCGATGTGGACGTGCGACCGCGTCGGGTCGGGGTTGGAGGCCCAGGCGGGCAGTGGGGAGGCCGGGTCGAAGTTGAGGTAGGAGATGAGGGTCGGGGCGTCGCCGATGGGCGTGTCGGCCGAGGACAGGTTGGGCAGGGAGAGCGCCAGCCGCTGCATCTCTTCATCGCAGGTCTGTTGCCGCGTGAGCTGGGCTTGGGACTCGTTTCTCAGTTGGGTCGCCTCGGCGCGCAATTGGGAGATGCTTGGTTCGGTGGGGGTGGTGGCATCGTCCGGGTTCTTTGCTTGAGCGGCGGCGATCTCCGCGATGGCTTTCTCGAGTTTCTTGATCTGGGACCGCGGGGCGCGAAGGTTGACGTCGATCTCGCCGATCTCGTCGTACAATTGCTGGATGGTGGAGGGGTGTTGGGCGTGGGCTGCGTAGTTGCGGTCGCGACAGTTCTGGGCGTATAGCTCGGGGTTTTTGCGGATGTGCTTCACGTCGGGGGTGGGTTTGGGCGCGGTCGGCGGGCGGACAAGCTGGGAGCGGCGGCGGGCGGAGGAGGAGAAGGTGCGGCGAGTGAGGGCTCTGCAGCCCAGGCAGATGTAGGGGGGATTTGGCGGAGGCATCGAGAGGGGATTGCGTGGATTGAGGTTGGAGAGCAGCAAAGGAAGAGCGGAAGAGAAGCAACAGCAGGAGAGCAGGAGATTATCGATGGTTTGATGAATTGACCCGCTCCACCTTTCCCGATCGGGTAAATACTTACACTACGCCCCCGCGGCCGTATTTAATTCATATTAAGTAGAGTTTGGACCAATATTCCAGACATAATCTTCACTACCAGGGATATAGATACCCCATTCAATGATAAGACGAAAACATCTCTAGAAAAATCCAATCATGACGTACATACATACATGCTATGCGGAGAAACAATCTGTACCCAAATACTCACTCATATAAGTTAGTCAGTCCCTCACCCTCACCCCAACGCACCTAACCATACCAACTATACCACACCCCTCCTCCCAAATCCATTATTTTATCCCCCCCCTCCCGGATCTTCACCTCTAAAACCCCAATTTATGCTTCCTCACCCTCGCCCCAACGCCCACCACCACCAAAACCGCCCCAATCACCACCCCCCACAGCGGAATATCCAACACATTGAGGTTGTACGTCGTCTGCGTCGCCGCGGCCACCGTCGCCAGCTCCAGCCCCAGCAGCAGATACCCGGACTGGCGGTGGTACTTGTACAGGGTCTTGCCGCGGTCGACACTGCCCAGCACCTGGCGGGGCAGGAAGTACTGCACCACGCCGCCGGCGGCCTGCAGGATGATCACGATGTAGGTGACCAACCCCAGCACGCCGTGCGGGGAGGTGAAGCGGGCGTGGTCGCCCTTGTTGATCTCGATGATGAGGAACGCGGCCAGGAAGCCCAGCACGCTCAGGGCTTGGACGGTGTAGTGGATGACGGTGCCGCGGCGTTTCTGGACGGCAGTGGCGGTGGGTTGGAGGATGAGGGCGGCTTGGACTTGGAGGAGGAGGGCGGCGGAGTTGAGGAGCTGAACGAACACGGTGGGGGGTTAGATGGATGGATTTAGATGAAAATAGGAGGGGAGACTGACTGGGTGCGGGGAGAAGAAGATGAGAGGATGCGAGAGGATGCCGGTCCAGACGAGGATGGTGATCTGATTCAAGGCGTTTGGTTAGGATCTTGGATCGCTCGATGGATGCCATCAGTGGGTGGATGTGGAGGGTCTTACCAGCCAAATGCCTACTTGGGCGGCGAGGGCAGTACCTGGAAATTCAAATGAGGGTTAATTCAGTGGTTGTTCGTGATTTATCTTGATGGCTGGAATACGCACCTCGGAAGAGGTTGGGATACAGAGAAGCATTGTCGTCGTCGGACTGAGGCCCATTGCCGGGAGTAGACAACAGCGGAGAGTCCTCGCGGGAATCGATGCTGTCCGGATGCAGCTGGGGGATGCCTGTGGCGGAGGCCATGAGGGCGTTGGAGTTGTTACAGTATGGCTCAAAGAACGGAACTCAGCAGTATACTAGGTAGTTTATCGATTCAGTAATCGCGGTGGTGTTGGAAGTGGCCAATGGGCAGGGGGTTATATGTCAGAGAGTCCGAAGCGAGCATGACGAATGTGGGGAGGAAAATGATGAATCGCTGCGGGGAAGATTGGAGTTAAGTTATACTCAGTACGTACTAAGCTACGTACTCTCATAGATAGACTGTAAAGTTAATACAAGTTCTACTGTACATAACCCCGAAATTTCCAATATCTCCGAAAGACTCCGATCCAGTCAAAGGCTCCGATTTGCTCAGCATCGGTCTATAACTGATCAGGATGCCCTCCTCACCTGCTCTCGTATTATTCTGGCATGTGTTCGACAGGAAAAAGCAAGAAAAGAAATCGATTCAATGAGATCCCAATCCAAGAAAACAACTGTGTAAATAAATAATTTCCAGCTAAGTCAGAAAAAGCACACAAGCAGATTCCGACTCCGGAAATTGCTTTGTCTGATTGAGAGATCTTGTGGAAGCTATTGAGATAAGAGAAGGACAAATCCTTATCTTACCGTACTGTACCTTACCTGAACAGTAATACAGTGTGAACATCATCACCACCACCACCACCATCTACTCCCCGTTGATCCTCAACCGGAGACACCCACCATTACTCGTCCGAGTCCCCTCCGGCATTTTCGGGCGCGGTGAAGTAGTCCGATGCTAGTCCAGAGCCCCGGGAGCACGTGCCCTCGCTACGTGCTGCGCAGACAGCACGGGGGGCCTCGAGAGCCGCTCCGTCAGCCTGAACCGCATAGTCTCCATAGTGATAACCACCAGGTTGGTGAGCAGAGGACAGGCAGCGAACAAGGCTTTTGGGTCGGACTCGAGGGGCCCGCGGCGTCTCGGCGTGTTTGGCAAAGTGCTCCGCCCAGGTGGCCTCCAGCGGCACGGTTTGAACGGGAGTCGCTTCATCATCGGTGGCTGTTGCAGCAGGATCAGGATTGGGATTCTGCGCCTCTTCGCCACCAGTAGTGACAGAGACAACCGCTTTCTTCGACGCGGTTTTATTCGCAGGTGCAAGACGAGCTGCGGGGTGTGGGGTGGATGGACGAGTTGGCAGAGCGTGAGGGTGTGGCGCGTGGGGTTGCTGGCCCTTTCTCTCTGCCTCCCACTGAATGTGAGCTTGTTCTTCGGACATTGTCGGTTTGGGTAAAACTTATCTGAAAGGATCTGCGCCTAGACAGGACGGTCAGTGACAATGTATGGCGATGAGGAATGAATGGCATTCGATCTCAGGGTGGGATTGGTGTCTTTATATAGCTGCGAGTCTATCGGGAAAGAGCAACATTCATCATCGGGTTCATAGTATCGTCTGACAACTACATCAAAGAGTATTCTCGAGTCTTTATTGTGATAGCATTCATGGCATTCAACCAAGCGAAATGCTCCACCATCAGTCCTGCCTAATTCCAACACAAAGGATTCCGAAGCTATTATCTGTTCTTCACAACATACCAGTGCCAGTTCCTCCTATCACCGCCATGGCAACTTGATCACCGAACTCTCCATCCCTGATCCAGGCTTGCCAAACACAACCTCCGCCCCCAGATTGCCTTCCTCCAACCGCATCACGATGTTGAACAACGTCGCCGTCCGGACAATCTTTGGTTGTGCTGGATCCTCCTGCCAGCAGATCGACTGCGGGCCGTCGCAGGTATCAGAGAAGATCTGACCGCGAAGCACCGTACCCGCAAACTCAGCACCATCTCCCTCCAGGACCTGGCTGTCGACAATCTCTCTCGCCAGCTCACGCACCCGGGCCAACCGGACCGGCGACCCGGACAGCCACGGCGGCTCGATTACCCGCCGGTTGAGCAGGAAATGGTTCGTGTGGGTGACCATGCCGTACTCGTCCTCAGGGAGATGATCATCCCCAAGAGGGGAGAGCTCCAGCCCGAGGGCGACAGTCGGGTCCGCGATGAGAATGTGCTGGCTGGAGGCGACGCCGCCCAGAGAGGACAGTTTCTGAACAGCCGTATCGACGGAGTTGCTCTCCAGACACAGGCGCAGGGCGATATGGATCGGCAGTTTGGAGCTGAGACAGGGGTGGGCGCGGATGGCGTTGAGGCAGACGCCCACGCCGGCGCTGTTGAAGCCGATCTTGCCGACGATGCCGGCCTGCTCATTGTCAGCATCTCATGACCAGCAGAGGAGAGAAGACCCAAAGGGACTCACTTCCGTAACCATGTAAATGACTGGTTTGTCCGGTTGGATGATCTCGACCAGTGCGAGGTTGCCCTGTACTCGCGTGGTGAAATCCCAATTCTGGGCGAGGATGCGGCCCCGGTCCCGTCGGTGCAGCGCGAGACTCGTGCAGCCATCTGCAAACTTGCCGAAGGAGATCTCGCTGCGACAGTTCAGGGCGACGATCTCCTGAAGTTTAAGGCCCGCCCCGTCGGCGATGCCTTGCATCTCGGCCAGGAGGTCGGGGGTGGACCGCGCGATGGTGGCGCGGAATTCCTCGGCCAGGACGAGCACGTCATCCCACGACATCTTCGAGGTATGTTGGAACATGGCCTCGTAGACGGCGAGCTGATTCCTGATCTGGGAATAGAGTTGCTTGCCATGTTGCAGGCCGATCTGCGACGTCAGATGGAACGATTGATACCAAGGTACTGCATTAGCGACTTACTTCTCGCGGCGTGCCACTGAGCACTATCTTGGGAGGTTCTTCTATCTCCACATGCATAGTGAGATTGTCGCGTCAAGCAGACTGATACAAAGGAGCAAAGAAGCAAAGAAGGCGAAGAGGGAGAAAGACGGTGCGACCTGCGCGGGGGGAGTTCTTATCAATCACTTGCTCCCGCATGGCCAAATGCGGGGAAAGCAAATCACGATAACCACTTTGAGCCAATGTTTACATGCCTGCATACAACCTAACTCATGATGAGTTCTTCATGAATTCACTTTCCCAACACCTCGCTTAAGGGTAGCCCATCCCCACAAACAGGATGACGATAATTCCAAAGCAGTATCAAATCGAGAACAGGCGAACAGCTTATCCTACTCTCTCTTAGTTCATCTCCAACACTCACACCAGGCACCCATCCATACTGAGATCCACTCTACTGTTCTTTTCAGCCATCTCTCACTGTTCTCTCTATCTAAAGATACTTTCTCTTCATCGAGATACACACTCTCTATCGAGACACACACTCTCCATCAAAACGCACATTCTTTATCAAAACCCACACACTCTCTATCAAAACACACACTCTCTCCATCAAATTCATCCTTTCTCTCTTTTCCTTCCATCCAGAGACCTTACCAACATCACCAACCTCACCTACCTCACCAACCTCACCAACCTCACCAACCTCACCAACCTCACCAACCTCACCAACCATCCCATCTCCAACCCCCCAAGCCAGAATGACCAAACCCCACCCAACCCTCACCGAACAGCTCCAAACCACCTACGACGCCCTCCTCCGGATCCTCTACACCCACACCGACGCGCAGGGCATCTCGCACCGTCCCTACGGCCTCGATTGGATCTACTTCGAGCGCCTGATGTACCGACTGCTGCTCCTGCAGGGGGTGGCGCGGCCCGGCGACCGCATCGCCCACGACCCGTGGGTGCTGTTCCTGGACCGGTATGCGCCGCGCTCGGTGCGCCGCTCCCCGAGCGAGGCCGGCCGCGTGGAGGTGGCGTTCTTCCCCAGCTCGATTCTGCAGTCGCCTTCCTCCGGCTCTTCTCCCCGCTTGGTTTCTGGGGGTGTTGAGCAGGGTCGTCGCGGCGTCAATGGCTACGCCAACGGCAACGACTATACCGGCAGTAACGGCTACGCTAGCAGCAACGGCAATGCCCCCATCTACGGTGACAGCGCTGGACCTCGTCCTCGGGTGGACTCCAACGGCCACGTGCACTTCGATCATACGGCTGTGCAGCGGGACCCGAGTCAGAGACGGTCGCCTTCGATCCCTAGGTACTTTCAATGACTTTGCTTTTGGGGGGTGGGGTAAGTTTGATACCTTTCAGGCATAACAATGAGAGTGTTGATGAGTGTGCAGATATCGATCAAACGGAATTAAACATCACGCGCACTTTACCCTGTCAATATCTGTGTGTTCGTGACTGATGAAGCCATCGTCTTTCGTTTCTTCTGGAAGAGAAAGAATGATATGCATGATGCATCTGGTGCTAGATTATGTGGAGGTGTTCTCTGGAGTTGGAGTTCGGGTTGACTTTTATTCTGGCTATGTGTACAGAGTATTCTTTGATTTGTTGGGGATTCTTTATGCTGATGCTGCGGTGATGATGTTTGTGTTTGTTGCAGTGTACAGCGTGTGTCTTCTTTCTGGTATTTGCTTGAGATTGTTCTGAGCGACGATGATGATCATGAAATGTCCATGGGCTGGATGGGTGCGATGGAAGGGCGTCTAGGCTTTTGGTCCGGCGTTGGCCAAACTACTTACACCTTGATGGAGTTTGAGTTGAGTTTGGTGTTTTCTCGGGTGTTGTGTTGTGTATGGAAGAGCGTGGACTGTCAAATCTGGGAGCAAGATCTTTCCTGTGTTCCTGCTATCGATGTACAGTACCGAGTCTGTATCTCCCTTGAATTACTTGTGTCGCATTGCAGTTACTGCCTTATGTGAGCACCCATCGAGAGTGTAGAGCGCAATCAGACCGGAGACCACCACCTCCCTCGTCCTCTCCACCCCACCGACCCCATACATTACCATCGCCTTACACAGCACAGCACACCCTAACCATACCCATCAAGCATATAGACCCAGACCCCTTATCTCCGACCCTCCTTGCCCCCACGTCCAAAGCCGCCTATCCCCGAACTCAAGCAAAACCCGTCAGCAAATCCCGGGAACCAGGTCGCACAAATCAGCCAGCCCCCCGAGACGAGGGAGGGGCAGGTGTCACGCCCATGTAGAAGGTGAGGTAGAGGAGTCTCCTTTTCTCTTCTCATCCTTATCTTCTCAAGGTAAGCAGTTGACGAGGGCTGAGGAAAGAGGCGAAACATTTTCATTCCAATGAGATCGGGTTCCAACCCCGGAACTGCCTAGCCATACCAGAACCTGGAAGATGGGATAGATGGAATGGGATGGGATGGTGGTTTTGTGTACCTAAACATCTCTAACGGTTTTCTTTCTCTTTCGCGGAATAGAACTCGACAGATTGGAACTAGAAATCTGCTTGGGAAGAGAGATATTGTGAGGATCGGAGCGTGGGAGAAACACGCCACTAATGTAGTCTATACAAAAAGAAGATTCTCCCATGGATGGTATGTGTAGTCCATATTCATATCGTGACCTAGGATAAGGCAGCGGTATGTCTATGTATAGTACAGTCCCTAATGGTGCAGTACCAACCAGTAACCTTCGTGAACGCGTTATACTCCTCCTGACGAGGCGAGGACGGACCACCGCTTCCTTCTCTCAAAACACTACACCACGAGATCCCAAGAACAAATAATCTCCTACTCCAACTCAACCACCCAACATGCAGAGCGCTCACTTCGCAACAAGCGCAGACAGCCTGTTCCGTTCCAACCAGAACAAAAACCCATTGCCATTGTCCCAGGAGAACAAGAGAACAAGAGACCCAAACCCCGAGCCAATCCCATTGGAACGAAACCTGCCCCAACAAGTCGAGCATCACTTCCACCACCGTGACTAGCCCAACGCTCACAGCATTCCAGCCCAGTAACACGGCAGTCACGATCTCACCCGGTCTGTGCCTATGTACTGTCCCTAGTAAATAAGTAAGTCAGTGTGTATGTATCTACGCAGTACGCAGTAGCAAGAGAAAGTGAACACTCGAGTGGGATCTCGACAAGGCGACGTCAACGGCAACATCGACATCACCAGATCAGATCAGATCAGGTCGCCTCCCCTAAGCCCTAGCCTCATGATCTACACCCACCCCCGAAAAGGACTGGGGGGTGGGGGGTTCCGCAATCAGGGATCTATGTCTCTCGCCTCGACCGTTGGGAAGTCTTGTCTCGGACTGATTCCAACCGTTGCGCGCCGCCACCCTTACCTAAATGAAGGATAGACACTTCCCTCCAACGGGAGCAGATCGCATCACTACAGATCTGCAAGGAGCCCGTTGACGTTGACCGGTTGACCGGTTGAGGACCGCATGATCAAACCATACACACACACACACACACACACACACACACACACACACACACACACACAACACACAACACACAACAGATATACCGTATCCACGGATGGGGACATGAACGCATGCATTGCCTGGAAAGGGAATTGAACCAGAGAAAAAGAAGATGCAACAGGAGAAAAGGTCCAGTAACCCTTTCAGGTCCCAAATCAGTTAGTATGACAGCTGCGTTGCTCCAAGGCCACTCGAGCAGAGCAGCTTTGTAACAAGAGGATCCAAAGTCCTGTCTGCCATCGGAGATCCCCCTTTAGAACAGATTGATAGAAACGATCATAGAACCAACCCCCCTCCCAGCCTTCGCTCTTGCCCACTCTGCCCGTCATTCTTGTCTGATTCTCTTCGAGTCTTCTCCTTACCCCCCTAAAGGTTGCACAACAACGCATCCAGCGGCTACATGCAGATCACTTCGGAAAGAGCCACGAATCGGGGATTATAAGGCCAAAATGCCATCGACGGCGGCAGCAGCAGCAGCAGCAGCAGCAAGAAGCTCTCGCCCCCCTATACCAGCGAAAGAAGGAGGCTGCTGGTGCTGCTGCTGTGGTGGTGGTGCTCGTCCATGACCTAAAGAAAGTAAACCAGGGTTTCTCCCTGCTTTTCGTCCATTGGGAGTAGCCGTGAAGCTACACACCACACACACATCCATATACACACTTGTTTCTGTGACCTTGAAAGACCCCCGCTCCCCCATTTTACCCCGGAAAATACCCAACGTCCCGACAAGGTCAACCGAAATCGCCTCCTGCCACTCGCTGGGACACCTAGCCCAAAAATGAACGACATTCCTCTCAGGGACAGGACATGCAACATCATTCTCTCTGGCAGAACGCCCTATTTCTTTTTTGGCGGGTAAACTGGGATCAATCGGTGTAACAAACAGGTCGCATGGCCTTTTTTTTTTTCCTTTCCTCGGGGGTATGATGCTCGTGTTGGAAAAAGACGGGGTCAAACTTCGGTGAGCGTTCGTTATATGATGGAATGAAGAGGCGAAATTTCCGGCGGCCCACTACATATGCAAGAACCGCATCAGCCAACAGGGACAATGACAGAGTAAAAAAGAAGGGCCTGAGCACCTCCCCTCCCCGTCGCTGCCATCGATCCGGACCAAGGTTGTGAAGGTAGCTATCTTCAAAAGAGAGGGAAGGATAGGCTGCGCTTTCAGGCACAATCATGGAAAAGCCCAAGGCACTTTGCAGCAGGTTAATTGAAACCCACGCCTCCCGCTCGCCCTTCTCTTCCTCCTCCTCCTTCTGCCCCAATCTCTTCTCCCCTAGACCGGCCGACGATAGGCTGCGCCGGTGTCATCTTGACGGTTTCACAACTCCACCCCAAACAGGAAACGAACGATACCATCATCCGTTTCGGGGATTGGCCCCCTCGGGCAACAATCACGAGATAAGGACACAATTGGGACTGGGCACAAGTGAATCTCGAACACCTCATCCGACTCATCCCAGAGGCGAGGAATTTATAGAAACAAAATAATCAAAAAGGAAAGTGGTGCTGGCTTGTCCGTGTCGGTTTTGGGCCCTTTTTTTTTTCTTTCTTTCCTCGTCCTTGTTGGCAGCAGGTGCATCTGATGGTCCTCGTCTGGTATCACTGTGGTCCCTGTCACAGGAGAAACAGACAACTGAGGAATATTAGGGTCTGGGAGGCAACAGATTAAGATAAAGACCAAGGAGAGTCCTTGACCTCCATTGAAGAACCGCTCTCGAGCCCCCAATTCCAGCCGTTCCTCTTTCTGCCATCCCTTCTGTAAACCCATCAGAAACAAAAGCTTTCTCTCTCACACAAACCCTTTGGGCCGGCGTCGTCTCCCTCTCTTCTTCATATACCTGGAAAACATCAGAAGTGACTTCCACTACTTGACACAACGAAAACCCCTCATCTGACAAAGCTCGATTGAACTTCATTGGCTTCTTGCTGCCCTTGAGCCTCCTTTCACCACTTGATCCTCTGTGATACTCTTCTCCTCTCACTGTCTTTCTCTGCCGCTTCTCCACCTCTGTCTCTGGATAGCAAGCCGGCCTGCCATGCCACCCAAGGGCCTTTACCACCAAGCTGCTCTCCCCGAAGCACGCGGGCTGAAGTATGACGAATCCGACATGGCTCTCTTCCACGCCAAGCTCTCCTATCACTCCACTATCGAAGCCCGCATGGCATCCAAGGACTCCAATCTAGCATCAATCTCGGATGCCCAAGCGCGGATCCTCAAGCGCTGGGAGATGCTGAAGCAGGTGGAGAAGGAGATGGCAGACAAGGGCAAGTCTCTGTCTCCCGCGGAAAGAAAGCAGCTCGCACAATACGAGTGGCGGTATAAACGACTGGAGGAGGTGGCGACCCAGAGCACTAGCTGAATGGGAAAAACAAAGGGAAAAAACGATAAGAGAAAAACAAACACCCACGGCATAAGGTTGCAGCGCCGACCGTGGGGAGAGATAGCATCGCTGGCGTTGGTTTAGATGTGGATTCGAACAACGCACTGGTGTCAAGATCAATTGCAAGTGAAGAGTGTGCGCGTTGCGATTTAAAAGTAAATCCGGGAGTGGTTTCGGTCTCCTTGGTTTTGGTTTCGATTCTGTTGTTTCCTTTCTTTTGGGAACTCTCCCCTCTCATTCTGCTTGTATGAGTTGAATGAATGTTTCATCATCGGTCCCACCTCTGCTTCATATGTGATGGAAGCTGCTCATGCTTCCTGAGTGACTGCAATGGCCTCACCTTCCATAGTGAGTACACTCGTGACCAGCTCACGGCTCAGGGAAGGTAGGGTGTCCCTCCTCCCTCGAGAAGCTCCCACATAGTTCATGGGGCGACAAAAAAGAAAAGAAAAAAAAAAGAAAAAAAAAATACCCGCGACGTAACGAATGTAACATAGCCTCTCCGAGACGAACACAGCATCTTGCACTTCGAGATCAGATCAAGTATATGTCTCAGAAAAGCCCCCCCAGAAAAAGAACAATAAACAATGAGGAGCATCCAGAAGTGGGGTCCGAGTGGCGTTCACGGCATCTTTCCTTTTTTTTTTACCCTCCCATTTTCTTTTTCGTCTGTAGATAGATATAGTGCTTCAGCCGAGGGTCGAGTCACGTCACGCAAAAGCAATCGTGAACGGCTCGTCCTCCCTCCTCTCTGATGTCCTACATTGGGCACGCGACATGCCCTCTTCGGCCTAGCAAGTCCTGCCACAATCCAGAACCCAGGGAAGCGAAGGTCGTGTAAAGTCGCGGCGTGTGGTGTTGACACACACGCGCGCGCACTCCCTGTCTTGGGAGGTTCAATTGCCACATGCAGCGCATCTTCCACCTCGGCCAGCAGAGGGGTTTATCCGAGGGAAACGACATGGACAAGAGGGGTTTGGTATTAAGAGCAGGAGCGGTGCGGCGAGGCGTAATAGGGGAGTGAGGGGGAACAGTCACGGCACGGCAAGTTCCAGCACCGCATACATTGCCTGACAGGATTTGATTTCTCCCCGAGGCATAGTAGTAGCTGTGGAATGTGTTTCCTGTGAATGTTGAATTTTCCCCCTCATCATGAAAATAGAGTTGCAATTGAGAGGGTGTGTTCCCCTCGGAAAGATGCGAGCGTCGGAGACCTCCGAACGGGATCCCAAGGGGCAGAAGAGGTGGGTGGGCCCGGGTGTGGGTGGGTGTCAGTCACTTGTTGACAGCCTCTGTGTGAGGTGTCGGTTGAGGTCGGTTGAGGTCGGATCCTATAGCTACCTCTGTTAGCAATTGAGCAGGGAAGATGAGCGAAGGCTCAAACAAACACACCTGTTATCATCCCGCAAGATCACGCAGTTGAATGTCGAAGATGAAGGTGTGGAAACAACAACAAGTGTCGGAGTTGGAGAAGATCAAAGTGGGGAAAGGAAAGGCCTGCGATGAAGCGATAAGATCGAGTAATGCGGGAAAATCGGCGGGGGAATTTCTTATCGCTGGCGCGCTGTATCGGGAATCGGCTGTTGCTGCACTAGTGAGGTGCCCCTCCTGACGTCGTCTATATAAAATGCCCTGCAATTCCTTCACTTCAACAATTCCTCTTCCTCCTCCTCCACACCAATTCCTCTCCATTGTTTCCAATCTCTCCACTCTACCTATTCCCAGTCACAAACCCACCACCATGGCCACCACCGAATCCCCCTACATCCCCGGCCCCGAAATCGACAGCACCTTCGCACACACGACCAACCTCGCTTCCTCGGCCTTGAACACGCGCGTCCTCGCCTGCAGCAACGAATACTTCGCCGCGGCCTCGAACCTCCTCACGCCGACGGCGCCGATCAACCGGCCGGGGGTCTTCATCCACACGGGCGCCTGGTACGACGGGTGGGAGACGCGGCGCCACAACCCGGACGCCTACGACTGGGTGGTGATCAAGCTGGGGACGGCGCGGGCCGCCATCCAGGGCATCGAGGTCGACACGGGCTTCTTCGTCGGCAACTACGGCGAGAAGGCCGAGGTGCAGGCGACGTGCTCCGACGCCGACGACGCCGTGCTCGCCGACCCCAGCTACGCCGGCTGGACCACCATCCTTCCGCCCCAGCCCTGTGGGCCCTCGCAGCGCCGCGCCTGGAGGGTTCCCGGATTTGACCCAAAGAACCCCACGCCCTACACCCATGTGCGTCTGCTCATGTACCCCGATGGGGGCTTTGGGCGGTTGAGGCTGTATGGTCATGCGATTCCGGCGGCGCGCGGGGAGAGGGTGGCTGTCGCTGGTGCACAAGATGAGGAAGAGGAGGAGGAGGAGCTGTCGTCGGCGTTGTGCGGGGGTCTGGCGCTGGCGGCCTCGGATCAGCATTATACCCCGTGCTCGAATCTGCTGCTGCCCGGCCGCGGGAAGGATATGGGTGATGGGTGGGAAACGGCGCGGTCGCGCGCCCCGGGCCATGTCGACTGGGCCATTGTGCAGCTGGGGCTGCCGGGCGCCGTGTCCAGGGTCGTCGTCGATACCAAGGACTTCCGGGGCAATTTCCCCCGCGCGGTCCGCGTGCACGGCTTGGTGAAGGGGGAGGGTGGCGAGGGCGGCCCCGTCGCCGTGCCCGCCCATGATCATCCCGGCTGGGTGGAGATCGTCAAGGGCGACCAGCGCTGTCAGGCCGATACCGAGCATGTCTTCCAGGGTGCGGATCTGGCCGCAGGTGTCGATACCCAGGCGTTCACCCATGTGAAGTTGACCCTCGTGCCGGACGGTGGCGTGAAGCGCTTCCGGGTCTTTGGCAGACGGGCCTAGGTCGAGGCTTGTGATGAGCGGTGCCTTCTGTTTAGTATGTAATCTTCAGCGTGGTAAATTGCAAATAATGAGAGATACGATCCTACATAAATTCATTATTCAGAAGATCATGTACCGGAAAGGGGAGGTTTCCAGTACAGTAATGTGTTTTCGACATTCGCCTAAGGATAAATTATACTGGGGAAAAAAAAACAACAACGCAGGAACAACGTTAAGCTCCGTATAATTCATCGTTATAGCTTGCTAGCAGCCAGACTAGGTAGGGTATATCACTATAAAAATTCAATAATCTACTTCATCGTGAGGGATCACAATCAATCGATCGACAACAGTGGAAACGCCGCGGCGAAAATAACACATGCTCTGTTGGGTGTTGCAAATACAATTCCAGAATGGTAGAAAGGTCATGCTCGTGAAAATCTGGTATCGGTATCGGTATCGGTGTCGGTGTCGGTATTGGGAAAAGGCAGAAGAAGAAAGATGGAGGGATTTTCTCAACACAAATTCCCTGAGAGAACAAACTGACGCCATGAACTAAAGTCCGCTGGTCCAAAGAACAACACAACAAGCATGAAAACCCCCGCCCCGTGTGAATGCTGAAAGGTATCAATTCGAACTGGCATGCCGAATGCAAACAAATGCCATGGAGGAACGTGGTCACAACCGTGATAAGTGTGGCGTAGAAAGCAATATTAATCAAGACTCGAAATATCATCCGGGGCGCCGTTCCGTCCGATACTTCGTTCCCGGTCCCAAACAAAAAGAGAAAAAGAGACGAAAGATATTATAGACCCCCTTGGCACAAAGCGAATAAATCAGGTTTGAATACGTAGCAGTACATTGTGGCACTTTCTGACTGCCGCTGCCGGAGGTTGGAGACGCGCAGAAAGTTGAGAGGAGACAAAAGAGGAATTGCCGACGTGCGATCAAGGACGGTTCACGCTGGCGGAAGCATCTACTCGGAGCGGAACTTCTCCGCATTCTCGGCCTTGAGGCGGTCCCGTAGAAGAAGTAATGGCCGATTGGGGTCTAGGAGCCCCATCATCATCTTGCCCAGTTCATTGTGTTTGATGGGTTTGGTGACATAGTCGTTGAAGCCAGCACGTGCGGCATCCTCGATCTGATCGGTCATCGCGTTGGCCGAAAGGGCCATGATCGGGATTTGTGGGTAGTGGTTCTTTGACTCCCAAGCACGAATGTCACGGCACGTCTCGTAGCCGTTCTTGATGGGCATTTGGATGTCGCACTGCAGGTCGTGTCAGCGAACTTGGGATCATTGAGTCCGCTTGCTGCGATATCTTTCACTTACAATAATGAGAGAGTAGTATCCTGGTTCCTTGGAAAACACCATTTCTGTACACTCTTGTCCATTTGTGGCTGTCTCCGCCATGACCTTGATCTTGTCGAGGTATTTCATCATCACCTGAAACACGTTAGCATACAGGGTAACACACAGCGAATTCCACATGTGTTCACACTTACCATACGGTTCGTATCATCATCCTCAACAAGTAGCACTCGGTAACCCTTGTTGCCGATGACCTCTTTCACCATCTTCGACATGGTCTTGAAATTGTTGTTGATTTCCCGGGCCATATCCTGGTTCCTGTCCTTGCTCAAATCGCGTCGATTGTCGGGATCAAATATAGAGGAAAAGGCGGACGGCTTCACCGGTTTCGGAACAGTGTATATACGTCTCCCGCTAGAGGCCAACTCCTTTATTCTAGCATTGATTTGTCGCTTCTGATACAGGTCGGAGATGATGACCAGACTTGGTGCGGTCTCCAACTCGCACTCGGAGACATAATGCATCATATCCAGGACGTCATCCACGTTGGGCAGGTTGAGGACCAAATGAGTAAGCTTCGTGACATCGCTGACCGAATCCCTCCAATCTTCCACATCAGGGGTGGAAGTGATAGAGAAGGGGACTTCCAGAGGGACCACCTGCTCGATGTGTTGCTTAATAGCTTGGCGGGTATTGTCCAGAGGACAAAGAATAAGGATCGAGTAAGAGCTGGGTAAAGGCTGCGCGTCCGACCCGGTGTACTCCGTAGGCTTGGTCGAGGCAAATGATTCTTGCGAGGGTGAGGAGGAAGATTGCGCCGTTGGCTGCGAGATATCGCCGCTTGAGAGGGCCGACTTGGAGTTGTCAAGCCTTGCCAACGGATCCAGCGTGTAGGGGTCGGGGGTAGGAAGGGCCGAGGAGATCGAAGACCTCTCGGAGAAGTTGACCGAAGGAAAGCGTATAGGGGTCTCGTAGCTCGTTTGTGATTGGTTTAAAGAGGTCTCAAGAGTAGAGGAGAAATCGGCTGCGTCGGGTCCTCTGCTATCCATAGAGTCCTTCCTGAACAGCATCTTCTGCAGCGGATTCGGCTTGAGGTGCTCGAGGAAGACGTCAGAAGTGCTGGACGATTGACGGACAAGCCGCGGCTCGTCGGGAGTTGGCGGTGGAGGAGCGTCGACTTTAACATAGAACGAAAATTTGGCACCTTGCCCTTCCTTACTGGTGGGCGTCAACTTGCCGCCATGCATTTCGACAAGCTGTTTCGACAAAAATAGCCCGAGACCGCTACCCGCATGCTGCTGAGAGCCGTTCTGTCCCAGCTGACTGAATCTCTGCATCAATCGCTCTGCATCCCTGACGCTGAAACCTTTACCGGTATCCACAACGTCGAAATTCAACAACAACTCCGTGGATTTGGGAGTAGTCGGGGCACCATCATAGATGGAGCAGCATATATGGATCTCACCCTGAGCAGTAAACTTGACTGCGTTGCCGACAAGGTTGATGAGGACCTGTCGTATACGGAACCTGTCTCCGATAACCATGGGTGGCACATTTGCGTCCATCAAATAGTTGATTTCAAGGCCCTTGTCGATCGCCCTAGACGAGACGGTGTCGATGACATCCTCAATCACAGACCGTACATGGAACCATGAGTTGACCATTGTCATTTTGCCGGCTTCCACTCTAGAAACGTCCAGAATGTTATCAACCAGCTCTCGAAGGTTGGTTGAGCTATTCTGGATAGTGTCGAGCATACGTCTCTGATCAGTGTCGAGCTGGGTGTCGAGAATGAAAGGGATGGTGCCAAGGATACCATTCAGCGGAGTGCGAATCTCGTGAGACATGTTGCTGAAAAACTTCGTCTTCGATTCCATCTGGTTATTGAGTTGCTGCATGGCTTTATTGAGTTCGCGTTCGAGATTCTTGCGGTCATTGATGTCCGTGCATGTACCGTACCATGAAGCTTCTCCTTCTCCGCTTCCAAAACTGCTAGTCTCGACACAAACCAGACGAACAAGATGCCATCTGAAATCCCCGCCCCTGGAGCGAAGCCTTATTTCGGTAGAGTAAAAGACACGTCCATTTTCGTCCCTCTGTACCGAGGCGACTCCACGCCTCACAAGTTCTTCCAATGCAGGTGTAACGCCCTGGCCAAATTGACTGTCTTGTGAGACAGCCTGACGTATGGCTTCCGCTGCACTTTCGCCGGGTTCGGCTGTGCACTCGATTTTCTGCGGCTCAGAAAGGTAAAGGGAAAGAAGGCCACATTTCTCCAGATCATCGGTGTGGACGTGCTTGGCAAAGCCGAAGTTCAGCGCTTCCTCCAGCTTTTGACCGGTGTAGAGGTGCCATTGCTCATTGACGAAAATGAGGCCCCTATATTCTGTAGCCTCGAAGACAATCTGGGGGATGGAGTTGGAGAAGGCTCGATATTTGGCATCGGTCGCGAATTTCTCTCTCTCTTGCGCAGCTTTCAATTCGGCAATATGTTGCTCGTGTATGTCGAGAAACGATCCGATCCAGTAAAGCACCTCCCCGGTGGAAGATAGCAAAGGGTTTGCCCGGAAAATAAACCATCGATATGCCGACTCGTCATTAAAGCGTCTGACCCGGACCCGTTCCGTAAATTGTGACCCTGTACGTAATGCGTTTGCCCATTCCTGAGACATGTGCTCTCTTTCGCTGCTGTGAATATTCTGCCAAACGTCTCGCAATCTCTGTTCTTGAGGCTGACTCCTTCGGTAAGCATCGAATTTCGAGTTGGTCCATATTACTTCTCCGCTCTGGGGTTTCGCAAGGAAAAGATGTAATGGTACCGAGTTCAGCATGAGTTGCGCCACTGTATCAGAGAATGGACGGGGTAGTTCGCGTTGCAGCTGGGCGTAGAAGGAATTCGTTGAGGGATGGCGGGAGGCAGTCTGCGTTGGTGATATAACCTGGGATCCCTTCACATCCTGCAGAGGAGATACAACGCCTGGACTCTGGTCTTGCGGTGTGGCGTCTTCCTCGGCAGACTTGCTTACAAGTCTCCCGGGTGACGTGGGGTCTGATGATGCCATGTTCTGTCTCATCTTAGTCAATCTGTTCCGATGCTGAGTGATGGCGTCCCGAAAACTTTTCGACTGGTGCACGTTGAAGTAGCCATCGGGATTATCGGTCCCTGTCTTAGGTACCACCCCAGGTGATTCGCAGAAATTGCTGCCTCCTGACGCAACAAGACCGAGATCGACCCCAGGTGTTCCAAGATTAGATAGCGATGGGCTGAGCTTGGTAGAACTTGACCTTTCTTCTGGACTTGAGATACTAGCTCGAGCTGACAAAGAGCCATCGTCCGCTATCGTATAGCTCACATGGCCACTGAGACCTGCGACCAGTTCCAGCTCGCTGCTTTCATCAGAAAAGGTTCCGCCGAGTCCCAGGAGCTGGCCATAGCGAGGAGCCTCAAGCCGTGAAGTGACTTGACGCTCAAGCTGGCTGTAGTGTTGCGCGAGACAGAACGAAGTGGTGAGGTGAGGCATAAGATACGATAACGATCTTCTCAGATTCGTGGGGTAAGGGATAATAGGAGACAATATGGAGATCACGGCGACCGGGAATCGTAAGGTTGATGGCGAAGGATCCTTGGCGTGGCCGACATGCAAAAGAGGAATGTGAACCACCGACTTGGCCAGGTCAACGCCAATGGCTTCCAGTGGCCCCAAATTCGAATAATCGTGAGGGGGAGGATTCTTTGCGAATGCGCTTTCATCAACAGCGTGACTGACAAAGAATGGATTCTGCTCCGCATGAGAGCGAGGTGCGGGCGATGGAGCCGGGGACTGAGACCAAGGAGACGGTGGCACCTGTTCATACTCATCAAACAATTCCATAGACGGGGTCACCCTAGTCTTGAACAGACCAGGATTGGATACCGTTCGCGTTCGAGCTGTAGATGGTTTATTGGAGGAATTTGGTTCAACAGTAGGGGTAGCCTGAGGTTTGTCTTCTGGGGTTTCGAGAGGATCTCCTTGACCTGGTCGATCAGCCGGCCCCTCTGAATATTCTCTTGTCAAAACAACAGGATCGGTGCGCCCGAAGAGCTTCACCACCCCAGTTCTCTTGATTAGCGGATCGGATTCGACTTCCAGCGGTCGGGGCACGGGAAAAACTGCTTGGCGATAGTTTTGCAGTCCAAACGATGACACCGGTTCGTTGGTTGGAGTTTCAATCCCAGGATCTGCTTGCTTGTTCTCTGTCTTCGGTAGACAATCGATACTTTCGTCTCGTTGAGAATCCGCATCGCGCCAGTCTGAGTGTTTCCGTTCCTTTCCAAAGCCAGCGAACGAGTGCCGTGCCAAAAGGGACGGTCGCTTCGGTGAATGAGCAGCTCTTAACCCATTCAAAAGAGCTTCTGCGACGAGCCCTTTCTTCCTCCCTGTTCCTTCGCTGCTCTCCTTTGCGGGGTTATTGCCGCTTGAAGTGACCTCACTTGGTAGTCGATCCGTTCGCACGTCTTCCGTGTCGGTAGGTACGGCGTCTGGGTCGAAGACCGCTTTCTGGCCCCATGGAACATTCTCCAAATCCGTCGCGTCTCCCGGTACGGCCAGAGATGCTCTCTCTGCTCCGTAGTGCGTCTGCAAAATCTGGACCACGTTCGCCCACCATGCATCTAACCCGGGATCCGCATTCAACTGCAGAGTAAGTTCATACAGATTGGGACTCGGGTAGGCGGGGTCCTCAGGTACAGGCCTATAATGAGGGGGCAAAAATACACCTCGAGGATGTGTCGCAGCGGATTCTAGATCGTCCGGGATATCGGCGGGCCCCATACGGGCCTTCATCTTATCTGCCGGCAGAGTCAACTTGAAACCATTGTGATTGAATGCGGAGTCCCGTGCTGCTCTCGTTGGAAACTGCGACTCCATCCTCGGAAAAGGGTAAGACGGAGTTGGTCCGGGGAGGTTGTCGGGAGAGGTGTTGGAATCCATGGCTCTGATTGTGCCGCCAGAACCAGTGGAGTCGGAGTATGATGCAGAAGGCAATGCTCCCGCCGTTGAGAGGGTTTTCGCAAACGAGACATTGAGGGGTCGCTTCCTGGTTGACTCTGTGGTGCTCTGTGGGGCGGGATCGGTTTGCGATGCAGAGATCTCTCGAACAGCCGAGGAGGGTTGGTTTTGAGATTGTTGCATTTGTTGATAAACCAGTAATTCTTCCATCTGCCTTCGGAGTTCCTTGAGGGTCTGCAGACTGCGCCCTTGATCTTCCTGGGTTCCTTTTCCCGCTTCAGGACTTTCTTTTTTCGGAGGCGACGGAATGTGGCATGCGGTCGCAGTCTGTTCGTGCGATATAGAGGAAGAGTGAGAGTTAGCATTCCACGTACTTTTCTCCAACGGCGCATCTCCATCAATTGCATAGTGAACATCGTGGACAGAAATAGAATTGGTTGACTGCAGGGAAGGTCGACAATGGGATTGGGGCGCGGCGACAGGCGAAGGGGCCTCGGCCGGCGATGGAAGCGGAGGTGTCTTCATGCTGTTAACTTCGCCCATCCTAATTTCTCCCTCCACCGCCGGTCACAAATCAATTCTCCTGAGCGAATCCAACTCCACAGGAGCCAACTGAGGCACTCATCTCTCGGACAAAACGGTCCGCAAACAGAATTCGTGGAGGAGGCGAGAGGAGATTGGAGAGGGAGAGGGAGCAGTTGGTGAAAATAGTGATAATATGCAGAAGACGCGAAAACCGAACGAGCAATCGAAGCGAGGATCCGAACGGTCGGAAGACAAAAAGAGAGTATTGGATGCTATTGGAGTGGGATGGTGTATATAGCGCACACGGTGAAGGACCCGACGAGAGAAAAGAAAAGGGGTGGTGTGGATTGGCTCGAAATTCAAGGCAGTCGAAGGGGTTGGGGGGGGGGGGGGGGGGGG
>NW_020290864.1:0-29857 GCF_003184695.1 Aspergillus brunneoviolaceus CBS 621.78
CCCCCCCCCTTCCCCCAGCCCGGTCCCAGTCGGCCTCAATACGCGATGGCCGAGACCGTCATCTCAAATGGCGGTCCTATCGCCGAGGACAACATCATCAACCGCCGCGGCGGTGAATCCATATACCAGAGCTGCGTCAACCTCAAGAAGCGGTTAGCAGAGGTGCCCAACTTCGAACCTCATTTGCAAGAGATGGAGGAGGCGGACCTCGTGCAAGGCAACACCGATCCCGTGGCCTCGCTGTGGAATTGCTTGCGGAATGGATACCCCCTCCTGGCCATCTACAACGCTTCGGGCCCAGATGAGAACCTGGAGATTGATCCCGCCAAGGTGCCCGAGGCCAAACGACCCAAGGCCGCCACCTTCAAGTTTCTGCAGGCATCGCTGCAGGAACTAGCGTTTCCTCAACAGGATTGCTTCCTAATTACCGATCTGTATGGGGAAAATACCACCGGCTTTCTCAAAGTGATCAAGATGGTGAATCGTGTTCTGGACATCCTGGAGATGCAGGGACAGTTAAAGCGACCGTCGGACGAGGCAGCACGCGCTCCGGTGAAAGGCGCCGTGAAGCTGACAAAGCGAGAACACATTCTCAAGGAGTTGCTGGAAACGGAGCGCGACTATGTCCACCACTTGCAGAATCTCCAAGCCTTGAAGAAGGAGTTGGAAGAAACGGGAGCCCTAACAGGAGACCATAGCCATCAAATCTTCTTGAACCTGAATAACCTCCTCGATTTCGCACAGCGATTTTTGATTCGGATCGAGCAGCACTACGCTTTGCCAGAAGAGCGACAGAACTGGGGCGAACTATTCACACAGCACGAAGAGGCATTCAAGCAATACGAGCCTTTTATCGCGAACCAGTTGAGATGTGATGAGGTCTGTCTAAGAGAATGGGATAAGATCCGCGTGGCCCCGCGATCCCTGGACTTGCAACAAATGGTGGCGCAACCCGCAACGCTGAACGGCTTTTTCGTCAAACCTTTCCAGCGCCTGACGAAGTACCCTTTGATGCTCAAGGTATGGATCCTTATAGTGAACTACAAATGAACCTTCTCCTTTTTCATGCCGCTAATCGTCCCACAGGAGCTCGGCAAGCAGATGGAGAACCCCGATCTCCAGAACGATATCCAGCGGGCAATTGATGCCATCCAGTCGGTTTTGGACTCGGCCAATGATGCGATTGACAAGGAACACCTGCAGACAGCGGTTAAAGACTTAGATGACCGCGTTGATGATTGGAAGGCACTGAAAATAGATGCTTTTGGAGATCTGTTACGATTCGGCACGTTCTCCGTCATCAAAGGTGACAACGGAAAGGATTCCGAAAGAGAGGTTAGTATACACTCAAATCGCCTCGTTCCTATTAGAGGAATCCAGCGTGGATTCGGTCGCTTTAAAGGCTTGAGATCCACAGGCTGACTTCGGGAATCTCCTTCGCACTATCTAGTATCATATATACCTCTTCGAGCGGATTCTACTATGCTGCAAGGATATCAACCCTAACAAGCAGAAGACAAAGTTGATGGTCGGAAAGGACAAACCTGCCACGGCTGGCAAGGGCAAACCACGCCTTCAGCTCAAAGGCCGCATTTATATGGCCAATGTGACGGATGTCCTGTGTATGCCGAAGCCAGGTATGGTTCTATCTTTCTAAACATCCCATCTGTCTTTGTTAGGCCTCTGGTCATATGCCCAAGGACGCCCAAAATGTAATTATATAGCCATGTTTCTGACTTCGCTTCACGGCAGGATCATATCGAATCCAGATCTTCTGGAAGGGCGATCCAGGTGTCGTCGACAACTTTATCATTCGCTATCAGAACGAGGATGTCATGCGCAAATGGAGCAGGGACATCGAAGCACAACGAGCAATCCAAGCGGAACAGCGCAGCGCCCGCAATACCAGCACATCCGAAACTGAATTCACGTACATGAAGTCCATGGCCAACATGCCCAATCCCTACCAGCAGGAGTATGACGAAGAGCAGGCTGCAACCAAAGAAGCTGCTTTCTTCTCCGAGTTTCCCATGAGTCGGAACGCCTCAAGCACGAGTCTCCGGACTCGTTCAGCAACAGGCGGCAGTGGCAGCTCTGGTCCAGTTGGTCGCCTGCCTCGCTTTCCTGTGCCTGATCCCAGTCTGTCGGTACATACGCAGTTCCCCGGGGGCAGTATGTCACCAGCTGAGAGGAACGCCAACTCTTATTTCTCCCCGGTAGCCGAAACCCCATCGACCAGGTCCAGTTCGCAGTCCACCGGCTACTTTAGCAGCCGACAGGCCACGCCTACCACCAACTGGAGCGAAGACCACCCTCGCTACACGGCCCCTGCCTTGTCTCGAGCTACGTCCAGGGATGGTCCCAACTCCAACCCCTATTTCAACGGCGCGTCGAATGGACGAAGTGCTCAGCGTCCCTCGCTACCTCCCATGTCAGGAGGTTCCGCCCAGGCAGCTAATGGCATGGCACAGCGGATGCGGTCCGCTAGTAGTCCCGATATTCACAACGCCGAGCTCCGTCGGTATATGCAGTCGATGGAGACTGTTCCTGTCCCACCTATTCCCGCTCATATGGCCAGCATGAAGGCGCCAGTCAACCGCAGCCAGAACAACTCCCCCACCTCCAATACTCAACTTCCCATTCGAAACGCCAACCACCTTAGCAACTCGCAACATGTCTCTCCCACCCATTTCAATGAGCCTCAATATGGTGATCACCGCCCCAACACGTCAGCTACCGATCAGCCAACCTCCCCCCTGAGCTATGAGCCCGACGAGGAGCCACTCATGCCCACACAGCTTAAGGTGAAGGTCAACTTTGATGATAATTACGTTACGTTGGTTATTGCAAGCAACATCATGTTCCGTTCCCTGATCGACCGAGTTGACGCCAAACTGGCTCGATTCACTACCAAGTCGATAACGAGCAAATCAGTCCGACTCCGATACCGGGACGAGGACGGAGACTTTGTGACCATTGACAGCGACGAAGCGGTTCAGTTGGCATTCTTGGAATGGCGGGAGCAGCAGCGTGATATGCTCGCCCGGGGCCAAGTGGGGGAGATCCAACTGTACTGCCAGGCAGTCGAGACCTAGGTGTGCCAGAGCTGCAACAGAGCCGCAGCAATGTCAGACGCTTTGGCATGGCCAGCTTCCCCTTCACCGCTCTTTGTCTTTCTTGCTTTGTTCTTCATTTATTCCCCCTTCTCGCCTCTGTTCGTCTTGTGTTTCTCACTTACTGCCAATACCACCTATATTGTATGAGTTGGAAAGAGAAGAGACACCGATTGCCAAAACCATTCGCCGGTGCTGTCTCCTGGTTGCCTTCCGACCCTCGTTGTTCACTGGATTGGCCTTGAGGCTCTGGGAAGTCTCTGATTCTTGCATGCCATGCGCCTTTGCAGGGATCATGTCCTTGGCTAGGTTGCTGCTCTGCTTGTTCCATCGCATGGAGTCGTGTCTTAGGAATTGTGCTGGATCATATCATGTCGATTTACTGGGAATGTCTTTTCTGCGGCAATGTTGATGACTGTTTGATCTGATCTACATGACTGCATGATGTATGTATACTGCTATTTCTTTTCACGCATACTGGCTTGCGGGTTGGAAAGACGAGTTGTACAGTGTTCCTGCATTTTCATTTGAAGCTTGCCTGTTGTGTTTTGGTTGCGTTGGGTCGTGTCTGACAGCGGGTTGGATACGACGGTTGGGAAATATGGCCGGAGTGCCTCAATCGTAATGAAATAGACTTGTTTCCTCCCTTCTTTCTTAATTGAATAGAGTGTACAAATTTAGCGTAGGGCCTGCCACTTTGTGTGACTGTTGAGTGAGGCTTGGGCAGGGAGGGGCAGGTCTATCAGAGAAGAGGGGCAAACAACAGGATGCAATGAGACTTGTCCAAAAGCCACACACCTCTCTCTCTCTCCTGAAATTCTTCTCCCCTTGGTTGTTCGAATTTAATATACGGGTTGTGTCTGTCTCTCTTCCAGGGCTGAAGGTTGCACAAGAACCGGGAATTCGGGTCCCATCCGAGTGTTCCACTTTTTATTCCACTCTTTTCCCATTCCATCATCCACCCGTCGATCGGGACGGAAATCGATGCGGTCTGGACGGGAGGATTTCGAAAGAAAAGGAGGATTGGATGATTTGTCGTGTTCTTGTATGCTACTATGCATAGTGACAACTTGGTAGTGAGGCATTTATCATGTTTCAAAACCCAACAGGTGCGCACGACCTCCTGAGCGAGTTCCCCCGACCATGCGGGATTATCCGAGTCTCTGTATCGATTCAGGGGGGAGGGAGGATGCTTGACGTGAATGAGTTTTGAGGGATTGACCGTCTCGAGGAGTCGGACTGCCAATAGTATGACGGCATCCGACGTCGGAAAAGGATGATGATGTGGAGGATGCTGACTAGTTCATGGCGGTGGACTGTGGACTAGTCACTAAACTAGTTGCTGCTTATGGCTTTCATGATGCTGATGGTTGGTGGGGATTGACTGAAAGGAAGTCTGAAAGAGTGCCTGGTTGTAGTTACTAGTAGAAAGTTGGATCTCCAACTCCAGTTGGAGGCCTTTCCCTTCCCTTCCCCTTCCCTTCCCTCGAGTTTGTCTCTGCCTCGTCGACCCAAATAACTCAGGCCGCCTTTTTTTCTTTTTATTTTTTTTCTCTCATCTCCTGCATTTCCATTAACAAATTGTTTCTATTCTTGCCTTATATTATATTATCATTCCCTCCCCTCCACCTCTTGTTCGTCTCATTCCTCTTCTTTATCTTCTTCTCATCGTCTCTGACATTGTCTAGGACTTCCAAGGCAACCAAGCAGACTGGTGCTTTGATTCTTTTCCTACTTACACTTTTGTTGCTCTCTGACATCGAAGGTCGAGAAATCGCCACCGACTTTTTTTCCTTGCGACCCCTGTACTGTACATTTAGTGCGTACATATAGTCGATAACGCTAGGCCCCTCTCCTGCCAAGCAGTCCATCATGTCTTTCTCCGGCCGTCGCGTCAGCATCTTGCGCCCGGGAAACCGTCGGTTTTCTCTGGGCAAGGAATTGTCCGAGAACGGTACGTCACATTGATTTTGATTGTTGTTCTCCCCCCTTTACTCTGTGCCTCGGAATGGTGGAGTCTATAGAGCGGCGATTGTGCCGCATCTCGGACTTGGAACCAGATGAGAGGGGAATGACACATCGGTGTTAGCGGGGCAATGTCGACGACAAAGGCTATTCTTCTAAGGAACAATGGTCTTTTAAGCTATTTATTACGTGCATGCCATCTGACGGATCTCGCCCTTGCAGAACTCCGATCGGAAACCCACCGGCAATTCCGCAGCGCCCATGAGGGTCACCGTCCCCATGCCGGTCTCGATGCCTCTCGTGCCTCCACGGGTGTCGTCTGGTGCACAGAACGTGCCACTGAGCACGGTTACGCAGAGGATCCCTCTGCCTGGGCGAACCTGGGCCAGGGTGCCCCCGAGGCCGACGATGAGATCGAAGGCAGTTTCCCCCGTCCTACGAGCATCCCCATCACCTCCGCCGCCCGCGAATACGGCCCGACCGCCGGTATCAAGCCTCTGCGCGCCGCCGTCGCCCGGTTGTACAACGAACACTACCGTCAGGGCAAGGAGAGCCAGTACACTTGGGAGAACGTCTGCATTGTCCCCGGTGGCCGTGCTGGGTTGATCCGTATCGCTGCCATCCTGGGCAACTCCTACCTGTCTTTCCCTATCCCCGATTACTCCGCCTACTCGGAGATGTTGACCTTGTTCAAGAACGTAAGTGTGCGACACGGCTCCGGCTCGTCAACAGCGATCAGCCAGTGGCGTTGTTAGATTCTGACAAATGTGCTATTTAGATCGCGCCTATCCCCATTCCTCTTGCCCAGGATGACCACTACCACATTCACCCCGACAAGATTGCCGAGGAGATCGCCCGTGGTACCTCCGTTCTCTTGACCTCCAACCCCCGCAACCCCACCGGTCACTTTGTTGACAACGAGGAGCTCGCTCGCATTCAAGACATTTGCAGAGATCGCGCGACACTGATCCTCGATGAGTTCTACGGTGGTTACAACTATACCACGGACTGTGATGGAACCACGATCAGCGGTGCTGAGCACGTGGTGGACGTTAACCAAGATGGTTCGCTAGCTGACCCCTCCTGAACTCTTGGCATGCTTTCGATGCTGACTATGACAGATGTGCTCCTGATTGACGGTCTCACCAAGCGTTTCCGTCTCCCGGGATGGCGTATTGCCTGGGTTGTTGGCCCCAAGGAGTTTGTGGATGCTCTGGGCTCTGCCGGTTCCTACTTGGACGGTGGTGCCAACGTGCCCTTCCAGGAGGCCGCCATTCCCATGCTCGAGCCCGACTTGGTGAGAGCCGAGATGAAGGCGCTGCAATCCCACTTCCGCGAAAAGAGAGATTTCGTTCTTAAGCGCCTGCACGAGATCGGCTTCCGCGTGAAGGATGTCCCGCAGGCCACATTCTACATCTGGCTCGATCTCACCTCTCTGGAGCCTCCTCTCCCCAAGGAGGCTAACATTTCCGACGGGTTGAACTTCTTCAATGCCCTTCTGACTGAGAAGGTCATTGTGGTTCCCGGTATCTTCTTCGACCTGAACCCCGCCAAGAGACGTGATCTCTTCGACAGTCCTTGCCACCACTTCGTTCGTCTGAGCTACGGCCCCAAGATGGATGTCCTGAAGATGGGTCTGGATGGTATTGAGCGGGTCATCCGCCGCGCTCGCGCTCAGTTCGAGCCCAAGCCGGAGGACGAGGTCGCCGTGGAGGATGATTGAGGGGCTTGCATAGATTTGGACCGTTCAGCGTTATGTGATTTGTAGAGCAATAGATTGCATGGGAGGTAGATGAATATATACACATTGTTAATGCCATCGTCTGCTCACCAAGCGCCTGCAACTGCCGTAGGGGTTAGGTTATTTAGTGATGTGTAGTTAGTGATATTTGGTGAGGGTTAGTAATGTTTAGTTCGTTAACTATAACTACCTGGTATCTATCTACGAATCACGTGACCCGAACCTCCTTTACCCGGTCGGGGCCCCTTCCGGAATCCGCATCCCTGACATCCTCCCAGCCAGCTCGTGCCTGTAACTCGAGCGGCGCAGGGGCTGACAATGCGCGATATGATGTGTGCGCGATTATGGCCCTCAACCTCCAGCGCTTCCTCAACTTGACATTCTTTATCTTCCTTTCGGTGATCCTCTTCTTTCTGATCATCCTGACTCCCGCCGACGCCATCTACCAGTGCTACATCACCCGCCGCCTCACGAACATCTTTATCATCACGGGCGGCTACGTCGTTACATTCATTCTCGCCATCCTCATATACGCGACCCGTCTCTATACCAACCGTACCGTTCTATCCGGCATTCCCAAGGCCTGGATCCCCGTGGAGAAGGAAGATGTGGGCAAGAGCGTGCGACGACTGGTGAAGGAGGGCCTAGCCCACAGCGCGATCATCGCCTACCAAGCCCGCCCGCGGGACCTGGCCGCCGACGGGGATGCCTTCGCCAACTACGAGTCGCTGCTGATCGACCGCGACCACCCACCCTGGGGTCCCATCGAACACCCTGGCTGGTCGTCGCCCTCGTGCGCGGATCTGCCGGACCTCCCGTACCGGACCGTGATCCAGGAACTGCCTCACCTGATCGAAGCCAAAGCCGTCTCCCTCGCTCCCCCCGACCCAATCTTCGCCGGGGTGCATCAGTCCCTCCGCGCGCCGTTCTCCGACGCCGATGAGTCGTTCCCGGACACCCGGGTGGTGGAAGTCCTGCGGCGACCGGTCTCCATGGGCCTGCGCGCGTACCTGCAGCACCTCGCGTCGCTGGATGTCGTCCGACCGCCGGAGGTGGGCGCGGAGTTCATCGCGCGCTACGAACGGGCGCGCTTCTCGTCGCGGGATCTCCACGAGAACGAGTTCCGGGAGCTGATGCACGTCTTTGCGGAGCTGCTACGGGGCATGACGGGGCTGGATCCGCGGGTGCTGGCTGAGCTGCAGGCGGCGGAGGAGGAGGACGGAGCCAGCAGTCAGACGGAGAGCGAGTCCATCATCGGGCCCTCGGACGAGGAAGGGGAGACGGAGACCATCGATTCGTTTCAGGATAGTGAGGGAGTGTTGTCCCGCGGGCGCAGCAACAGCCTGCGGCCGTCGAATGCCTCGTCCTGGGATGCCCGGTCCGCCGCCAGACAGCACGGGCGCTGGTCGCCTGTCTGGTCGCGGCGGCCGACTACGCGTGGTCGGGCCATGGAGCCGCCGCGGACGCCATCGATGCGCTCGCTTAGGCGACTGCCGTCCAACAGCTCTGGTGGCAGCGTCATTCATTTGGTTGAAGCCCGGGGACCGTCGGATCTGCCGTATGCCTTTAATTTTGGAGGGTCGAGGGAACGCCTTTAATCCCGAGTTCCGAGCCCCTCTGCTAGTGGTGGGGGGAAAGGAAGCTAGTTTAGATTTGATCATTAAATCCGAGGAGTAACGCAATTCATTAGTTTCGTCATACTCTCGTTGGTCTTGTTCAATGTCTAGGTCGGGATGGTCTCCCCCACTTCTTCCGAGCAGCTCGGCTTTTCGGGCTCAAGGCACGTGATGTCCACCAATCGGCGCATCGGCAAGCGAATCTTAGTCAATTATTCCATCATCAGTGTTTGTGGCTTGGCAGAGTGATTGATAAGATCTGACGTTTCCCCTCCTTCTTGATAGCTAGAATTTCTGTCCCGCGCAGCTTCCAAAACTCCTACCCTCCCCCGGTCCCTCCCACAAACACCCAAAACCATGCAATCATTCATCCAACGAGGCGCAGCCTTCTTCACGCCAAGTCGCTCGGCCACCCCGGCAGACAGTCCCAAAGCCAGCGACGAGAATGCCGCCGCCGCCGCCGCCGCCGAAGAAGTCCAGCCCGCCGAGACGCTATTCCCCAAGGTCGACCCAGCCATAGACGGCGAGGAGTGCCTGCACGACTGCGCCTCCTGCACAGTGAAGTACCCAGCCAAGTTCGACGTGGACCAGGATGACAACATGTACGGGAACATCAGCGAGTGGGCGACGCACGTGCTCGTCGCGACAGGCAAGACGGACTGGGTGCGCGACGTGGCAGACGAGCCGGGGAGCGTGATGGAGGCGATCGAGAAGGGGGGGCTTGTTCCGAGCAATGGGGTGCGTCAGCCTCTTTTTTTTTTCCCACTGACGCAAAAGATTGCGCCTACTCTCCCGCACGCAATCCATCGAACCCAACTAACTAATTTTCCCATCATGGACTAGAAACTCAAACTCTCCGCCTCCAACATGCCCGTCCCGGACGAATACCACTACCACGAACCGGGCCAGCAGCCCACCACCGTCCTCTGCCTGCCGAGCTTCACCCTCATCGACCACGTCACGCCCGCCCTGGCGCCAGATCTGATCAATTACTTCGTCAGCCGCGGCCCGACCACCACCACCCCGCTGACGGGGACCGGCACCAGCACCGGCACCAGCACCAGCACTACCGCCCCCGACCTCGAGGAGACAGATCTCTCGGCCCTGACCCCGCTCCGCGCCCGCCCCTGCCCCCACTCCGCCATCATCCTCCTCTGCTCGCACCGCACCCGCGACGCCCGCTGCGGCCAGTCCGCCCCGCTCCTGCGCAAGGAGTTCGAGCGCCACCTGCGCCACCTGAATCTGTACCGCGACCTGGACGACGAGCGGCCCGGCGGCGTGGGAATCTACTTCATCAACCACGTCGGCGGGCACAAGTACGCCGCCAATGTGATTGTCTATCGGCGCAGGGAGTCGGGGTGGAACGGATCTTCTGCTGGCACTGGCGCACCCGGTGCCACTGCCGACGCGGCAGCCGAAGGCGCAGCCCAGGGGATCTGGCTGGCCCGAGTGAAGCCGCAGGACTGCGAGAATATCATCCGGTACACCGTGTTGCAGGGGAAGGTGGTCAAGCCGGCGGAGCAGTTGCGGGGCGGGTTTGATCGGGGGACGGGGAGGACGAGTTGGTAGTTTTGTCTTGCCATTGCCCTTTCATGCGGGGAAGGAGGGTCGTTGTTTACTTTCTTGTTGTTTTGGTGTGGGGTTATGAGGGTCGGTTTTGTGGAATGGTTGGGTTGCATATATACATACATACTTTATACACATTTTCATATCTATATGGATCTGGATCTTGAATGTGGGATCTGGGTACAGGTAGAGAGGGGTTGGTGGGGTTAGCAAAGGGGGGAGGGAATGGATGGGATTGGAATATTGAAGATGGAAGTGTAGATGTACAGATGGTCATTCTGGTAGATCCATATGGGCGTATGCCAGGGGACAACAGATAGGGCGAGATGGTTGAGGGGATTGCGCTGAGCACCATACCATTGTTCTGAAATCGGTCAGAATGCACGACACTACTACTGCGGATGAAGATTTCAACCCCAAGGCTGATTTCTTTCTTCGCCGCTGATGTCCAAGTCTCATCTCCTAAAAAAATGGACCGCATGACCGCAGCTGTGAGACTAGCTTACCAACCTAATCCTACAGATAGATATCCCTGCCGCACCCGAACCTAACCCAGCAACAGCGCCAATTCTCATCTTTCCTCTTTTCGGTACATCCAAAGTAGCAGGGCTATGATTAAATGTGTATTGCTAGTGATCTGCTCTACAAACATCTCGCTTTGCGTGTTCGGTACTCATGCAAATTTTGATACATGTATGTACACATGTTACGCACAAAAAGGTTCCATGGTAACCCCCTTGGCGCCAGATGACGCCCTATACCATCATCTGTCGTAAGAAACACCGCCCTCAAGCTTGCTACATACATGTTAACATCGGATAGACCGATTCACTCATGAAAGAAGGGGTAGCAGAAACCAAATATACCCAAGTCTGGAAAACAATACAAGATAAGAACAAAGTAGAACCGGAATGGGATGCAGAGCAAAAGAAATCTGGGTAAAATGGCGGTGACATCAATCGATCATGTTCCGTGGTAGATCGAATTCGGGAATGTAGTGAAGATGATGGTGCAAAGGCTATCGGGCTCTGCTGATAAGCCTCCACAACGATAAGGTTCAAAGGGGAGAGAGAGGAGAGGACATAGGTCGAAGGTCAAGGTCAAAAAAGAAGTCAGGAATAGCGGCTCGCGCTTCATTCATTGGCGGAATTCGTGGCTACTGGGGGTATGTCCTCGGGGTTCGGCGAGGGCAACTTGGCAGCCCGCAAAACCTCGGGCAACTTGATGGGAGCGGCCGGCGCTGTTTCCAGCTTGTCGAGCTTCTCCCCCCGCAGAACCTTCTCCATCTCTTCCTTGGTCAGGGTCTCGTACTTGATCAGAGCCTGGGTCAGCAGTTCGAGCTCCTTGTGCTTCTCGGTCAGAATGTTGGTGGCGCGAACGCGAGCCTCCTCGACGATGCGTCGAACCTCGGCTTCGATTTCTTGTTTCGTTTCCGAGGACAGGCTGCTGTAGTTGGACATCAAGTCGACATTTCCAAGTTTCTTGGAGTACCCAAATTGAGTGACGAGAGCAAAAGCGGTTTTGGTGGCTGCTTCAATATCCTGCAACTTGTCAGCAAAGACTCCCTCCATGAAGAAAGGTAGAAGGTCAAACTTACAGCCGAGATACCACTGGTGACCTTATCAGGACCAAATATGAGCTCCTCCGCAGCTTTGCCACCCATGGCGACATCAATATCCGACAGATACTGGGTGTAATCCTTGGAAACCATGTCCATCTCAGGCAGGAAATGTGTGATACCCAACGCCATTCCGCGGGGCACGATAGTGATCTTATAGAGCGGCATGGAGGATTTCGAGAAGTAAGCAACGAGAGCGTGGCCGGCCTCGTGGTAAGCAGTCAGAAGCTTGTCCTTATCCTGGATCACCCGGCTGCGAGCCTCCGCGCCCATTATGATCTTGTCCTTGGCATAGTCGAAATCCTTGGGTCCGACCTTGGTCTTCTTGTTCCTGCTGGCATAAATAGCGGCCTGGTTGACAAGATTCTCAAGGTCAGCACCCGAGAACCCAGAAGTGCCACGAGCAATGACCTCCACATCAACATCAGTGCCGATTTGCACGCTCTTCATGTGGTGGTTCAGAATCTCCATACGACCGCGAACGTCTGGAAGACCGACAACTACCTTCCGATCAAAACGACCAGGGCGCGTGAGGGCCTTATCAAGCAGCTGAGGATAGTTGGTCGCTGCGATGATGATCACTCCGCTGCTCTGACTGAATCCATCGAGCTCGGTAAGCAGCTGATTCAAAGTCTGCTTCACATACGCGGCATCCCTTTCGTTTCTCTTTGCACCAATGGCGTCCAACTCGTCGATAAAAATAATGGCAGGGGATTTGCTGCGGGCTTGAGTGAACAGATCCCGAACACGCTTGGCGCCGACACCAACGTAGACTTCGTCGAATTCCGACCCAGACATGAAGAAGAAAGGAACACCGGCTTCACCTGCCACAGCACGCGCGAGTAGAGTCTTGCCAGTACCAGGGGGACCGACCAGAAGGACACCCTTCGGCAATTTGCCACCGAGCGAGGAAAACCGTTCGGGATTGATCAAGAATTCAACAAGTTCCTGCAACTCGTCCTTGGCCTCGTCGCATCCATGAACGTCGCTGAAGCGCACGGTCTGGTGTTCGGGTTGAGCTTCGTTGTTCTGCGGGCCCTTGACGTTTCGCAAAACACCAGAGGTCTCAAGAACGACAGCGAGAATCACCCAAGACAGGTATGCGATGAACGCCATCGTGATAAAGAATCTCACCCAGCGGAAAATAGTGCTTCCCCTTGACTCTTCGACCACGACGTACAGAGGAGCTTCTTTAGCTCCAGTGCCGGTTTGGCCGGGTGCCGCGTGTACTTTGCCATGAATACCTTTAGCACCAACGGCCTGACCAATAGCTTGTATTTGCTCGGGCTTAAGTTGATGAAGCAGGTCAGGATTGGACTGTTGGTTGGCGCCTAAGAAAGACGTTGAGCCATCTATCCCATTGACCCGTTGCAAAGCCTTGTGATAGATCGCCTCAGTGGCCGCGTTACTAGCAAAGTACCCGGATCTGTACCGTTCAAGGATAATGGCTGGATGGTTCGCGCGCAGAAGAGCCTGGTAGAAGGCATTTTGAGCGTTCGCGCTACTGGGGTTGTTGTTCGCGGTTTTCTCCCTCTGCGCTAGTAAGGCCTGAGACGGACCCCCAAAGAGGTACCGCTGTTGTTGGAGACGTGAGAGTCCATGTAGGTGCGGGGCGTGGCGGATGCGGTTCGGATTTGCGGTCAGCGTGGAGAAAAGACGAGAGGCGGGTGTGGCAAGACGACGGCTAGTGGTCGATGGCGGAGCCCAAAGAGTGGTCGCTAGAAAATGAAAGTGAAGTTAGTCTGTGGCTGAGAATGCGATATGAATTTGTGGCGATTTACCAGCGAACAGGGAGCGAGTCATTCCAGATGCCGCCGGCTTGTACATGACAGCCGATCTAAGAGCCTCGGAGGATACTGTGGTCAGACATTCGGGGAGCGTGATTTGGCGAGTTTCCTGGGGAGGATATCTATGAGTACGCAATTTCTCAGACGCCCGCGATGGATGGATATAAGGACATACAATCGAACTGGTTTCGTGGCCGGTACGTTTCAGCTGAGGGGCGGAGGCGGAGGCGGAGTGCTCGATCAGTTTCCAGGGCGCATTCAGTATTTTGGACAGAGAAGGCCAAGCATCCGATGTCACTGCCGCCAGATTCTATAGCAAGAAGGCGCCATTAGTAAAGGAGTCGGCATGTTGAACTGAGGGAATGAATGGTTCATACCGGCATGGGGAACGGGACTTGGAAGGCCATGGGCTATAGGATGGCGGCACTTGGCCGCTGATTCCGGAGATTACCCTTCAACAGAAAAGTGGGAAAGAAGAGTGATATGGGAGCCTATTCAATGTTCAACAAAGGCAAAAGCCATCTCCTATCACTTCAAGACAGTGAATCGATGGGCGAAGATGGAAGCCGGGAATGATGATGTCGGGCCAGTCTGATATTCGGCGGGCGGCGAAAGTCGTCTGCCGAAGTTGCCACTGCGACTTCAATGGAGTTCCGTAGTCTTGTCTCCCATCCACGTGATACCCGCCTCGAGTATGAGGAATATGAATAGATTGGGTTTCGCAGTACATCATGTCTCGTTCTGGCATGGAGATGTCATTAATGTGGGTATGCTAGGAATTTATGCTGATACGTACCTAGTACGCTGTTCGAATGTCCCTATCGATCAGTCAACAATTAGCTCAATCGGCACTTCTCGCAATGATATCTTGAGCCTGGAGTTACGGTACTGTATTTGAAGTACCGTACAGCCGACGATGCTACTTGTCTGCAATCCGTGGTTCAGCTTCGACACAGCGACGCGAGGTCTGCAGCAGCCTCTTCTCGTTCATCTCCAGAGCCTCATTCGTGTACTTTGCTATATAACTGGGTCTATGGTCAGGGCTATCGATCCATAGCCCGCCACTAACCGCCTAATCTCGGTGCGTCCGATCTCCTAAAGCCGAGTATTGGCACACTATATAACAAAGTCATTACATCTCTCCGTGCTCTACAGCGGCATTATTCTCCAAGGCGTGGCAGATCAATCGTACTGCTTCCAAAGCCTCATGGCCGCTTCTGTACATATCAGCCAAGGCGATGTCCAAGAAACTCATCTTCCTAATGGGTGCACCCACGTCGAGAAACCTTCAGTGGGATGAAGAGCAATTGCTTACAGAGCCCATCTTTCCCTTTAAGAAATCAAATCTGGATGACGAAGAGCCATGGCGCCTGACAGATGCTTACCCTGTCAAGTGGAGGCTCTTGCAATACCTGCGGACATCTCAGTTGCTACAAGGGACGTTCGACACGGGCTCCCAGGAAAGGGCCTGCTTCTTAGCAACCCGCGACCTCGCAGTCTCTGGCGGGATTTCGGCCAATGAACCAGAGGGTTCAGTACTCTCACGGTTCTACGAGCACTCCTTCACCGTGCATGAGGTTTCCGAGATTTCGGCGACCGGGGTTCGCTCTGAGAACTCTTTCCAAGGTAGCGGCATCTGGGTCAATAGTACCGAGAGTTCGATCGCAACAGTGAGCGAGAAAGAAGCGCCGAGCCCAGGGATTCTAGGCCAAACATCTGTCACCGACCTCCAGGCCATCCCTACGGCAGCATACTTGACGTCGATCGTGCCGCAGACCGTGACTGTGAACCTAGTCGTGTCAATCATCACCATCAACCGTCCACGCCGCATTGTGACACGGCAATGGAAGAAAGAACTGGACTTGGTCGAGGTTGTAGTGGGCGATGACACGCGAAGCGGATTTGGAGTAACCTTCTGGCTTCCTCCTGCGGACCAGGCACATGCGGCCGGTGATCGCAAACCTATCGAGGATGAACTTGGAAGGTCGCTGGCTACGCTGCGGCCTCGAGACATTGTTCTGATGCGCACGGTAGGACTGAGTTCCTTCCGCGAACGGGTATACGGGCAGAGCCTGCGAAAGGGAGTCACTAGAGTTGACCTTCTGCATCGACAGCGGGTCGACGCAAACGATGCAGGCGGTATTTACAGCACCAAGAGGCTACAAGAATTCCAACGGCGGCAGCAGCAGCAGCAGCAGCAGCAGCAGGGTCCTGCAGCCAAGAAGGAAGAGGATCTGCTGGTTGAGAAAGTCAGCAAGGTGCGCGAGTGGATCAGACGATTTGCGCCGGATGCGGTAGGCGGTGACCGTGGTAAGGGGCCCCTAACACGTGGGCTGGCTGGAAAAGCTACCACCACAAATAACGCACTGCCTCCGGATACGCAAGAGTATATTTAGAACATCAACCACAGTCTAGTAGGTAAGGGCATAGAGAGCTGAGAATTGCTCTTTCACTATTGCGCTTCGGACCATGCACATGATCGGACTGGCTGGTAACACGAACCGGGGAGAAGGCGGACAAAGCAGGAAGTCCATTGTCTGTCCTCAAACGCGATCATACATGGACGATCAGAAGATCCTGAAGCCTAGGAGTTGCTACCGGAGCCGTTTGGAAGTTTTTCTTGGGGAGGGGGGCGCAATGATTATGCCTCCTGCATACACTAATTGCTTCACTGCAACACTTGAGTAACAAGCTCAGCGCGGCTCTACAACAACCAGGTCTTGATGGCGAGCAAATGGGGGAATGCAACCCGAGGAGGGTTGAGCAGCACCCACATGCCGAGATGGTGAGGTGAACACAAGCGGCTGGGGATTATGACGAAAGTGTGCTGTAGATCATGCTAATGACCTTTTCAAGTGACCTCTTTGTGTAGTGGTAACTGCATGAGAGTATGGTACAATATCAGCACATGAAAGAACAAACCCGGCTATCGCTTATGGCCCTTTCCATTATTGCAACGCGTAATAATTAAGGATGGGAAGATCCAGGGGCAATTGAATAATGAAATGATTGCCCCACGAAGCACCTGATCCGGCCGCGACTAGTCCAGGAGTAATATCCGTACTTACCTGGTAGTATGGCTCTAGACCTGAAACCATACGCTGCCGGTACGGAACTGGTTTTAAATGGGGTGGCGTTGCCGCAAACGTGCGTTGCGGCCTGCCTTTGTGGTGGTTGAAACGCCAGCCAGCCAGTGGTCCGTTCGGTGCCTGGATCAGTGGACACTGGACACTACCTTACGTTGTAGTTAGCAGTGAGTTAGCATAAGGCTGCCCACACTTTATACTATTAAGGGGATGCACCGGGGGTGCATCGGGGGCCCTTCTCTGGCTGGCCCTTTAGCCCTTCTTTAACTTAGCCCTCCGGCCCTCCCCTCTAGTCTTCCATACAGCTCCATACAATCTTCATACAATATCCATACATACGCTTCCGTTACAGCCCCCTCCTCCCCCCCCAAAATCCACCCCATCCACCCCCATCAAGTCAAGTCGTAAAGTCACAATAGCCAGGTGTTCTCCTCTTCTCTCTCCGTCTTCTGTCTCTCTTGCGCTTTCTCTTATAACTCAATTTCCTCTCCTTTTCCACCTTCTTCCCCCTCCCCCTCCCCCTCCCCTCCCCCCCCGTCCATTCATTCTCTTCTCCATTCTGTTCTATTTCAATCTTATCACTCTTCCCCTGTCCATCTCGGATTGCTGGGTCTTACTTTGAACCAAACCTCGAAACATTTCCATTAGCCTTCTCTTTCCCCCGTGTGGGTTTCACATCTAATCTTTTGTACCTCGCCCATACTATTCTGCTCCGGTCACTCGTTTGGAGCAAGTCCCCCTCCGAACAACCCCCTCTACCCCCTTTCGCTCTAATACCAATTACACACTACCACAATCATGAAGGGTATGTACAGGTCTATAGATCTATGATCTATTCACGGCCATCAAGCGACTGCTTTATCTGACGAGTCACATTTTATAGCTCTTATTTTGGTCGGAGGTTTCGGTACCCGCCTGCGTCCTTTGGTGAGTAGCTCCCGCTCTGCCCTCCCCGCTGACGATCGTGACGTCCCAACATACCGATGCAGTCGGAATTTCTCGAAGATGCGCTTGCTGATCTCCGGCTCCTCCCTAGACCTTGACGCTTCCTAAGCCTTTGGTGGAATTCGCCAATCGGCCCATGATCCTGCACCAGGTGGAAAGCTTGGCTGCGGCAGGTGTCACGGACATTGTCCTGGCTGTCAACTACCGCCCCGATGTCATGGTCGCTGCCCTCAAAAAAGTATGATAATCCTTCACCACTCGAATAAAACGATAAACTCACAAAAGTTCTCTTTACACAGTACGAGGAACAATATAACGTCAGAATCGAATTCTCCGTCGAATCCGAACCCCTCGGCACGGCCGGCCCCCTGAAGCTGGCAGAGAAGATCTTGGGCAAGGACGACTCTCCCTTCTTCGTCCTGAACTCGGACATCATCTGCGACTATCCCTTCAAGGAGCTTGCTGAGTTCCACAAGAGCCATGGCAACGAGGGCACCATTGTTGTCACCAAGGTTGACGAGCCCTCCAAGTACGGTGTCGTCGTTCACAAGCCCAACCACCCCAGTCGGATCGATCGGTTCGTCGAGAAGCCCGTCGAGTTCGTCGGCAACCGCATCAACGCGGGTATCTACATCCTGAACCCCAGCGTGCTGAACCGCATCGAGCTCCGCCCCACCTCCATCGAACAAGAGACATTCCCCGCCATTGTGAAGGATGGCCAGCTGCACTCCTTTGACTTGGAGGGCTTCTGGATGGATGTTGGTCAGCCTAAGGACTTCCTTAGCGGAACCTGCCTCTACCTGACTTCCCTGGCGAAGCGCAACTCCAAACTGCTTGCTCCTAACAGTGAGCCCTACGTGTACGGCGGCAACGTCATGGTCGACCCTTCCGCCAAGATCGGCAAGAACTGCCGCATTGGCCCCAATGTAGTTATTGGCCCCAACGTTGTGATCGGTGACGGTGTCCGCTTGCAGCGTTGTGTTCTCATGGAGAACAGCAAGGTCAAGGACCACGCCTGGGTCAAGTCGACCATCGTGGGATGGAACAGCTCCGTTGGTCGGTGGGCTCGTTTGGAAAATGTCACCGTGCTTGGTGACGATGTCACCATTGCTGATGAAGTCTACGTGAACGGTGGCTCGATCCTGCCTCACAAGAGCATCAAGCAGAACATCGATGGTAAGCCTCAGCACAATTCACAAGGCCCAGTTCCCTGTTCACTAACAAATCATTCCCTTTAGTTCCTGCGATCATCATGTAAAACCTCCTCTTCACGCCGCCACGCCCCTTTTACACACCTCTATAAAATTCGCCCATCTCCCGAAAATGCTCAGATGCATAGAAATTTGAGTCGCAAACCTCTTTTTCACCGCTAGCTCTGCTCGACGACCTGGCTTTTCCCATCTGGATACAATTGCTTTCCCGACTCCCCTGAACAATCTCCCTTCTTGCGCTTTACTCCTTTTGTCTTGTGCTTGATTGACCGACTTTCGCATGCTAGAGGCCTTGATGGTGGAAGCGTGTCTTGACTCGAGTCTGTTCTTCTGTAAAACCTACTAATCTCATTTTTCTGCGGTCTCCGACCAGCACTTTGGCCCGATCTGGTTACTTCTTACGTCCAATTCCCGCTATTCCTCATTTTTGACTTCTTTTTGTCGACGATGCAGCTGCTTTTCAGCCTGTCGTTCTTCTTTAGTCGTCTCTCCGCCTTCTTCCGTACAACTTCGTTGTTGTTCTGCTTTTCTCGAAGGGGAGAGGGGGTGAGCACATGGACTAATACTCTTATCTGATTTTAATGACGTATGTGGACATGGGTTGTTTCAAGGAATGTAAATACGGGGAGGCAAGAATCCAGAAAACAGAAAAGAAACGAAAAGAAAAAAGAAAGCAAGATAAGAAGAGTATCACTGCGAAATGCGTTTGCTCAATGCTACTGTAGTCGTTAAGACTTGATTTCCATTATCGTAGATTATGTTATTTGATAATAACCTATACATTAGTAGGAATACACCAATATCGAAAGCATGATTTGTTACAGGATGAAACTCTCCCCCTTTCCCAGTGGAGTGGAATGTGTTCATCATCGCTCAGCGGCGGCAGCCTCCTTGCCCTTGCTTTGGAGTGCGAGCTGCTCCTCCTCGCGGTCAAGGATCCCCTCCCACTGCACGCGCAGCTCCTCCATGCGCCGCCAGCACTGGCGGCCCAGCTCCTCGAAGGCGACCCGCTCCTCGGCCGTGAGGTCGCGCGCCCCGCGCTTGCGGCGCCGCAGCCGGTCCGCGGCGACGACGGCGGGCCCGACGACGCCCCCGTGGCCCCAGCCGTCCACCTCGGTCGAGATGGCCGCGTCGCGGCCGCGGCGGTCGCACGAGGACCCCCACTTGACGCGGCCGCCGCCGGGGTGCGCGCGGTAGGGCGCCTCGGCGGCGTCCAGCTCCGCCTGGCCGCCCAGCGCCAGCCACACGGGCGCGCACGCCCCCAGGTACGTCCACATCGTGTGCCACGGGGAGCCCAGCAGGCGCGCCAGCCAGAAGGAGATCAGCATCGCGTAGATAAGCGGCAGCGGCAGCGGGAGGATCGCCGTGCCGCAGATGCCGGGGTGGGCGAGGTAGGTGTTTGGTTTGGTGGTCGCGGCCTCGGTTTCCAGGGTAGGAGGGGGGTTGTTTGCGTCTGTGGAGGATGTGTTTGAGGGCGTGGTGGAGCAGAAAGACTCGGTCCACGGGCTTGTGGACGGGAGATCGGCGGTCAGGGCTAGGATGTCGGTCAGGGCTTTGGAGGATTCGTAGGGGGCCGCGGTGCGGAGGCCCTGCAGGTCGTCGATGGAGAAGTGTCGGAGGGTGGCTTCGATGCTGGAGACCCAGATGATGCGACTGCTGCTGCTGCTGCTGCTGCTGCTGCTAGAGGCTCGACGGAGTAGAGGCATCAGGTTGTGCGCGAGCATGTAGTGGCCGAAGACGTTGGCGCAGAAGACGTTGCCCAGGCGGGGTTCCTGGTCCCGCTGGGTGGTGGTCTGCGGCGCCGTGAGCAGGCCGACGGGGGCGATCTTGTACCCCGGCCAGGAGACGGTGTGCACGAGATCCGTCAGGACCCCCCAGACGGCCTGCGGCCAGTTGAGGCCCGTCCAGCCGCCGATGCCGGCGTTGAGGATCACGGCGTCCAGCTTGGGGAGGGTGCGCGTGAGGCGCCGGGCGCAGGCGCGCGTCGACGGTAGGCTGGAGAGGTCGACGGTTTCCGGGATGAAGGTGATGCGGGCCCGATGCTCGGGGGTTTGTGTTGTCGTGCTCTGCAGGTGCTGCTCGAGACGCTGCTGGGTCTCAGTGCCCTTCTTCGTGCTGCGCGTGGTGAAGACCACCGCCAGGCTGCGGTGGTTGTTGGCGGGGGACTTGAGGAAGTCGTCGACGAGGCGGCAACATATTGAGAACCCGAGGCCACTGGTTTTGTGAGAGAGAGAGAGGTTATCAATGTTAGTGAGAGGGTCAATTGGAGTGCTGCTTTGTGGTGTTCTCGTCGTGTCGTGCTCTTCTGCTGCCGACTTTTGTGTTTGGTTGTGGGCGCGGCGGGATAAGGGGCCAGGGAAGCTTAGGAGCTATACGATTGGGCGGAGCTGAGCTTACCTGTTTGTTCCCGTCACTAGGATTATCGATTTGTCCTCCAGATCTTCCTCGTGGGTGTAATTGGCCATGATGACAGCTTATTTCGTTCGATGGAACACCGAATCCTCACCCTCGGGCCTTTGGGACGGAGAGGAGCGACGAGGTCCGATCATGTTTGTTTGGCCAGCATGATTTCCGCGCGGGCGGCCTGGCCGATAACTAAGCTCCTTGCTTAGGTAAGTGCCTCTTATCGCAGATGATCAGTGATCATGTGATATGTGACAGTAGCTCAACAGTCGTGAATGCCTCAGGTGTAAATTTCTATGGACGTGCAGTCTCTACAACAATACTGGAAGTTCCATTGACCTCGGCCAAGGGGCACTACCTTGGGAGCCGGCAAATTGTCTCAGTATCATGATGTAAGGTTGATGAGAGTGACATTCTGTATCAGATTGAGCTTACTCTTGTCCGTCCAAGCAAGGACGTCCCACCTGCATTTACTGGAACCTGAGATCCCGAGCCAGAACTCTCACTCCTGACTTCGCCCAGTTAGGCACTGAAATCACCGCCCGCTCGAGAGAGTTCAGGATTGCAGGTGGAGATTCTGCTGACAGAATCACCAAGCGATGCATGGCGTCGTGGGGTATACTCTCACCAAGAGAAGACAAGGAGTCACACCATAGAAACAACAACAAAAACACGGCACCCCGGCGATAACTTACCAGGCGGTAAGGTTCGATCTACTGGCAATCCAACTCCCTTTGGCCGCTGGGTTAATAAGGATGATCATTATGATTGAGGAGATAAACCGATCTAGTCGGGGGCTGGGTCGTATTCTTCCTTTTGAGGATGGCCAAAGCGCCCGCTAACTTCAAACTGCATGCGACGATATGGAGCCGCGCGCGATGGCATGGCATGGCAACGCCATGACCATGAGGCTATTATGACCGACTGACTCCATCGTCTCTCTCTCTTGACAGTTGATCTGTCAGCATGAAGGATTCTCCTCATGCGAGAATCACCAAAGGCGGAGAAACGCAATAAAGTATAACTAACGAATCCCGACGGGCGGTTCCCCCCCAATCCCCCCCTCCAAGCAGGGAGTTGGGCGGCAGCATCATCCTTTTGAGAAGTTAAAATGTTGAACCATGAGATGAGATGAGAGACAGTTGGTCTTACTTACTTCCTTCAGTTCCTTTTTTGGGTCGAAATCGATGCGCGATGGCCGATTCCTGGACCTGGACGAGCCGTTGAGGCACGGCTATAGTCGGCCCCTGGACGGACTCTGGAAGGCTGGCCTCTCCTTAGTCCTCGTCGCATATGATCTCTCAGACCGCGGGACCCTTAAGGTTCATCGTCTGGGTGAAAAGGATGCATAGAAAGAGTGAAGAATCTCTCCGTTGGCTGGAGAGCAGGTGACAGGAGGCTCAACTGGAAAATTGGGAGCACAGTCCCCCTGATCGCTGGCAGCTTATACCTGAGTTTCGGCAGCTAGGATTACGCAACCGATCACCAGGTGATTTAGTTGATGGGATGCTGATAAATGAAAATTGATTGTTGATGTACGTCATAGACCAGATTAAAAGAGACTCGAATCTGCAGCTTTCCATCGTTTCTCTTTGATCTAAATGAGGCCATGTAACTGTATCGTACCTATGGGATTAGCGAAATGAAGGAGGTGGCCATAACTTGGAAGTTACGTTAGCGAGTGGTATACCGGTACGGAGTAGTATGAGTATGAGTATGAGTAGTGCGGGTGACTCTCAATGGTCGGCCCGGCCGGGTGGGAACGAAACCCAGACAGGAGTTTGAAGTAAAACACAGCCACTGCCACTCGGCGTACGTTGGAGACTTAGAGTTCATCAAAAAGATCAATCAGATCGTGACACTCCTTAGAGACTCGAGTCACTCAACAATTTTATTTCTTTACCAGCATCATCTGCTAATCTGACCGGCTGGGCTCGCGATAACGGCAAATACCAAACAAGGAAGGAGTCTTTTGAACTGGGTAGGTAATGTTAAGTGTACTATATTTACTACTGAGTACTAACTTATCTACTACTGCTACTGCTACTGCTGCCTTCTGAATCTATTCATTGTAAGCGAGCCGACGTAGTCGCTCCAATCGACGATTTGCCTGTGATCTCCTTCATCCTCATCCACCCATCCATCCACGGCGATATTCGCAATCACCTATTCCAGACTGTATAGGGACCCGCGCCTGCAAGGGGTGGGGGGGAGGCTGCTCACAAAAAAAAAAGAAAAGAAAAGAAAAGAAAAGAAAAAAGAAAAAAAGACAAAAGATCCTCCCATCCTTCTGTTGCTTTCTTGCCCCCCTCCCACCCCACGCCTTATCCGGGGTCTGCTAAGAGTCGCTAACGCCGAACGGGAGCGGTCTTTGAGGAAGCACGGATGAGATTTGAATATCGCAGACAATTCCTACCGAGCGAAAACGGCTCCGTGTGATTGACGGAGACTCACCGACACTTCAGATTGATTCCCGATCACGACCAGCATGATGACCCCCCCCAAAGGTTCCACGACGATGCTAAATCACCGGTGAACCTCCTAAGTCATGCCCCTTAGTCCCTTGGTGACTCGCCGTGGCGCTGCTGGTGGGAACGGCCAAAAGAGAACAAAAAAAAAGGTTCTGGATGGTCAATCAGAAGCCAATCACACCTCCAAAACGCGCTCTTGGCCGCCATAAGGCTACTAGCTAGCTAGCCAGCTACTCCTAGGCATTTGCCAATTATCCCATGATTTATGCATTGGTAGATTAATCGAGATCACAGTTGTTTCTCATTCGCTCGATTGCGGTCGCCATTCGAGATCGCAAATACCGTGGACGTTCCAGTTTGCTCTTCTAATTTCCCTTCTTCCCTGAGCCCGCCGGGCCGAGAGAAGCCGTTTGGTCCAAGATTGAAGCACAACGGTGCGTGGCCACACCGGCACAGTGTACTGTACTCGAGTAGCTCGCATCGACAGGGCGTTTTATCCAACATGCAAATCGGAGATTTATTTCCTGGGTACTAGCCATTAGGGGCTATCACTCGTCCGATGCGCGCCACACGCATGTACTGCATGTCTAGCATCATCCGAAAGGCGACCGCGGCTGCTCAGTCTAACGCGGCTTCGGATCCTATGCAAGTTGACACCAAATGCGAATCAATAGTCTTGAGTCCTCAGGTCTTGAGGTCTTGCAGTCTTGTCCCTCGGGTCAGTAAGCCACCGATGGATGGGGACAAAAGCGGAGATAAGTCATGCATCTTTCTTCCACTACATAGGTAGTTACTCGTACATGCATACATGCCTCCATTCGAGGGCAGGAGACCCAGATCTGTCTTGGGAGCTGCATTAGTATCCGACGATTAAGGCATCGATATTCGACCCGAGGCAGGCGAGCGAGATAACCTCGCTATACTATGGGTTGGAATTTGGTTCCGAGGAGCGGCTAGAGCCACCTTTGTTGGAGACTGCTGCGAGTCATACGCACCTGTCCAATAGACCATAAATGACATGTGTGGAATAGCTACTATTCAGGCAGTAGGTAGAAAGTATGCGTAGTGGGGACACCATGATGGGTGGAGTTTGTATGGCTCGTCTCCCTCTGGGAAAAGAGTAGACTATGCGGAAGATACGGATACTGTAGCCTGGAATCCAGAGAGCTAACAACATCATGAGACGCATACCATTTCGACGCCTTGGCTTGAATTGGGCCTGATGGGCAGCAATGCAAAGCAGAGAAACCGGTCAGCATCTTTTCGCCTAGCCTCAGGCCAGAAGCCACTCTCCTCAGCTTTCTCCCAAATCGATTGCACCTTCGCTGTTTTCATCCACGACTGGCCACCCCGGCCATCTCCTCATCTCCCCGTTTTACTTTTCTTGTCACATGGGTGGTGGTTTTTCTCGCTATTTTTTTCTTCTCCAACAGCAATAGTCTCAATTGTCTTTCGCCCATCGCGCACCAGAGTAAAAAAAAAAAGGAAGCTTTCCGGGAAATGCGGGGTATTGATTGACCCGTCACGCATTGAAAGCCCATCTAACCAATGAATACTGACATGTGCTGATGACAATTGAGGAAGTTTCAAGGCAGATGGACTCCCATTTGAACTGGAGAGCGCATGAAAAAAAGGTATCTCAGCCAGTCAGTCTACCAAGCTTAGGTAGACCAATTCTTAAATAGTATGTGCATAGTACCATATAGCTAGGAACCTCAGTATCGGTTATCATCAGTTATCCATGGTTGAGGTAATACCAGTGAAGTTGTGCATAAATCCACCTACACCCCTCTCTGTCAATCTAAACCCCGGCTGAAGAGCCAGCCAATAAGCGATGCTGTTTGAGGTTGAGGCCCTGGTAAGCAAATAAGAAGTTATCTCCGGAAGAGGGAGGGGGGAGGATGCAGTGGGATGGATGTCCCCTGGCCAGTCTAACCAGTAACCACTAGTCGCTACCTAGGTAGTCTATTTTTGTAATCCAATTTTCCTCTCAGTCACGGTCTCACCCGCTTCCAATAACTTCTCGGCCATACGACGACGAGGCTGGGATCCAGGATCATATCTCAGCGACGACTCGCCTACTAACTAGTCCGAACTAGTTTGCACAACCATGAAAATTACTGGAGTGGGGTTAGTGTCATTTACCCGCTCTCCCGCCCACCGCCGTTATTCGGTCCTGCATCGCAACCCTCTCTTCATTTTGAACCTCCCAATTCCCTGATCGGGACTAGTAACAATCACGAATCTTACTGGGCAATTCGACACCAACTCACTCCTCCTTCTCCTCCCCTCCCCTCCCCCCCCTTCTCTCCATGTTGACTTCGGCTAACTCATGCATCTGGAGGGACGGCAGGGATGGGAAGGTAACAGTACCTTACCTATCTTCGCCTCGCGGGATTAACCTGCAATTTCCGAAGGGGACGGACAGCTCCCGAAAGAGACAAGAGGGCGGTAGCAGCACGCAGATAGTGGTAGGTAAGAAAACACACACACGCACACACACACACACACACACACACACACATGATGACTACGCCTGCGACGGGTGAAGAGCACAACACAGGGTAGACTGGGAACCAGCGACCTGGTACCTGGGTTTTGGTGCCGGAAGCGCTTACGACCTGCCAGCAGTGACTAGCTACTAGATTAACCACTAATTGATAAGTGACTACCTAGTTCACTGCTAAGTATACCTTGAGCTGTCAGCTGAACGACGTCATTGTTTCTTTCCCCTCTTGGACATAACACGTCAGGAGTTATGTGTACAGTTCCTAGTAGCTATTGACTGGTGAGTCTGTCCGGAGTAGCTGTAGTCAAAACCTACGCCCCTGTTGTCGACAATCCGTCTCTTTCTCGCCCATCGACCGAACCATGCTACAGCTGTTCTGCAATCCCTGCCGTCCAGATAGACAGTAGCCAGCTACGCTACGCCTTCCCCCTCTTTGTCGTGCCATCCGGGTGAGATGCGTATGAAACCGCCGCCCTTTCTGACAGACGACAGGAATAACGCAGAATTCGATCCATCAACCTGTCATATCCCAAAGGGGAGGAAAAATTCCCTTCAGGTTCCCATAATCTACTCGTATTTTCTAATTCTGCTTGCTTCCCGTACCGCTCTTGTGTTGTTCTAAGCTCACCTCGTATACCTAGTCTGATCTATACTGACTGCTTTGCACCATTGCAGAGCATAGAATCACCATGTTTGTTCCGCTGCTATCGTTGCTCCCCTCCTTATCTCGGGAAAGATGGATATAGGTGAAATAAGCTTAGGCAAAAAAAAAAAAAAAACGCCAAGAATGGTGTCTACCTACCTTACCTACTGCCCCCACCCCCCACCCCCCACCCTCTTTCCCTAACCATCTCGTAGGAATAATATCCCAGCAGACCAAACGACTTAAAACCAGAGGTAGTCAGCCTCACCAAGTTAGCTTCGAACGGTCTATCTGCTGCAGCTATTAGTAAAACGTACTGTACCGGGTAACTAACTTATGTTTGAGACAATTTTTACGTTCGTCCCGTGTGAGCTTTCACCTCCCACCAGAAGATCGGCAGACCCGGCGTCACCGTGGCCTGCAGCGGGCGTGCATGGAGTTCCGCGCTTCTTATTGACGGGATGCTCTCAGTAAGGTTTGGCGGAGAAGGAGGAGAGGAGGGGAGGGGAGAGACAGAGCTGCCACACTGCATGCACTGTAACTGTGGCACTCGGGACTGGATAACCCTATGTCAGGAAGGAGATGGGCCGGGGGGGGAGGGACGGGGAAGAAGAGGCGGAGTCGTTCTTGAGTACTCGTTACTCGTATCTCTTGTTCTTCTGTACGGAGTATATGGGCTTGCGATATGCGGATCACTTTTTTTTACGGAGAGTAGTAGTACTGTTACCGCGGCACATCGTTCGGACTTAGAAAGCTAAGCTGACATTGAGGTTAGGGTAGAGGCTAAAATATATCCTATCCATTTTGTACCCGCTACGTAAGTATTGGACACAGTAACTTGTAGATCTCGCTGTCCAGAGAAAAGTTGCTATGTACTCTATACTGTACCTCCCATTCTAGATAAATTTCAACTGCGTCTACCGAGTGAAGTACCAGATGAGGACACCACCTGCGTCGACCGAGGCCCTCTTGATTATGTCTTTCTTTTCTTAGGAGAACGATCACGGAGGTTTTGGTCTTAGTCCACTTGTGTTAAGCTCACGCTCACTACCAAGTCTCGCGTGGATTGTCTGATATACCCCCCCCCCCAGCCAAGAACGATGGAAGTGATTATAAATCCAAGTTCCGGAGTTTACTCAAGTTCAGAGGGAAAATCCGGGGCCATAACACATGGAACTATAGCTGTAAGGGTGATAGTTGTGGGCGATATCACTAGGGTACTACTAGGTAGGCCAGCCTTCTGAGGTCTCGTTCGTGGCGCGTCAATTGGTCCAATCGATGGACGACAGACGAAGCCAAGCTCTGGCGTGACTCGACTAGTATCCTCTCCCGGCAGAGCCGATGACATTAAAGGCGCCACCACAAGTAGAGTGCCAACTTACCTTGACAGTAACTAGTAATGACTCGACGCCGCTGGCGAAGGATGCGATGGGATGTCTTACTCCTGGAGCCCTTCCATGTCCTCCGCCGGAGTTATCCGTTAGTTAGCTACCTTGGAGATGGTAGGTAGACACAACCAACCCTTCACGGATGCCCTCGCTTGCTGTCTTCCTCGTTTCCATGTCACTGTGATGGCGGATCCAGGTCGCTGTGAGGTTAATCGGCCTTATAGGACTTGGTGATATAGGTTCTCATCTAACCAGGTAGTAACCTACCTAGCGAGGTCGGGAGCTCATCTCGTTCGATAATATCCAACCGAATGCCTCATGCCATGCCCGCCGGGGATGAATACGAGGGATACTTAATCTATTCCCGCTCACGACCGCAAGTTTGCCCGTTGAGTCAGTCACCACTCCGTCGTTTAGTCGGCATCCTAGCTTTGCTCTGTGATCTTATTATTAGTAACCCCAGGGATGTCGAAGTATGTGTACCTGTAAGTTACTACGGAGTGAGAGCTATGTTGGCAAAAACCAGCATACCCTACTAAACCCGCTGTCGAATGTAGAACCCAGAAACCCCTTGCAATTGGATAGTCGATATATACTTCAACACAGCCGACAATCACCTACTAGTAGTACTAGTGGACCAGGGGGGGCGGGAAGACAAGAACAAAACTCTCCGTCGGCGACATTTGACAGTTTGTCCGATCATGCAACCCTCTCCCCGTGAGAGAAGAGATAGCACTACTACGACGATTTACCAGTCGGCACGCAGTAGGCAGAATCAATAAGGGAAATGGGTGTGGTTGACGACTGCAGGCACTTATTTGCTGAACCCAACGAAGTAGATGGAAAAACTTTATCTATCCAGCGGATGACGATCGGGTTCAGTGCGTTGCAGATTTGAATCTGTGATTGTGATTGTGGATGTAGTGCGGTGGATTCTGTGAATACTGACAGAACTGACCCATCCTCGGCTCAGGGAGTAATCTGAATTGTCGAAGTGGATTCCTTTATCGGTTTAGGTTGGCTGTACATGCTAGCTCTCGAGGTGACCAGATAGGCTTCGATAGAGAGGGGTTTTCCCCTTGGCTCCATCTTCTCTCTTCCCCCCCGGCCCCCACACCCATGAATGGCCAAACCTTAAGTCAGCGAGGGAAAGTGGGCGGTTCGCTACTAGACTCCTACTTCAGGAATACATAGCAAGGCGCGCGGCGGTGATAGTCGGTCTTTGTTTCATCGTCGGCCCATCATCCCTTGATATAACCCGCTGTCATTACTGGGGTGAGGGCTGGATGGGGGGAAGAGGCGTGGAGGAGGATGAACGAAGGATCCACTAACTTAAAGTGTCGGAGCTGAACTACCTTACCTAGAAACCAATCTCCAATCCCTCCCCCCCTCCCCCTACTCGCCCAAAAAGCCTCACAAGTCATAAATCATTACACTGGTCAATTCGTTCATTCAATCGTGGATGTGGATAAAACGTCAGATCTGTCTGGACCATGTGGATTTCGTCCACGCTCATCGAAAAAGGTTTGCTTGATGATGACAAGATAAAATTAGAGGATGTGTGTGCGAGAGAGAGAAAGAGGGAATACGCAAGCTCCACAAACAGAGAGCTACGCGCCTGCAAGCCACATTTTACGCCTCGTTGCTGGTCACTCTGCTGCAAATGGCAATATCGTCAACAGACGACGACGCATAGCTATTGAATCGCCTCGGGTGTAAGTATAGCTTATTTCCGCTTATCAGACCGAGATGAATAGCCACGGTGGAACGGGCGGAAGGAAGGGGGACACGGGGG